>NW_027489016.1:0-148636 GCF_050948215.1 Halictus rubicundus | reverse complement strand
AGGATAGGATAGGAGGACAGGATAGGATAGAGGATAGGATAGGATAGAGGATACGATAGGATAGATTACTAGGATAGGATAGAGGATAGGATAGGATAGAGGATAGGAGATAGGATAGAGGATAGGATAGGATAGAGGATAGGATAGGATAGAGGATAGGATAGGATAGAGGATAGGATAGGATAGAGGATAGGATAGGATAGAGGATAGGATAGGATAGAGGAAGGATAGGATAGAGGATAGGATAGGATAGGATGAGGATAGGATAGGATAGAGGATAGGATAGGATAGAGGATAGGATAGGATAGAGGATAGGATAGGATAGAGGATAGGATAGGATAGAGGATAGGATAGGATAGAGGATAGGATAGGATAGAGGATAGGATAGGATAGAGGATAGGATAGGATAGAGGATAGGATAGGATAGAGGATAGGATAGGATAGAGGATAGGATAGGATAGAGGATAGGATAGGATAGAGGATAGGATAGGATAGAGGATAGGATAGGATAGAGGATAGGATAGGATAGAGGATAGGATAGGATAGAGGATAGGATAGGATAGAGGGACAGGGATAGGATAGAGGATAGGGTAGGATAGAGGATAGGATAGGATAGAGGATAGGATAGTATGGAGGATAGGATAGGATAAGGATAGGATAGGATAGAGGATAGGATAGGATAGAGGATAGGATAGGATAGAGGATAGGATAGAGGATAGGATAGGATAGAGGATAGGTTAGGATAGAGGATAGGATAGGATAGAGGATAGGATAGGATAGAGGATAGGATAGAGATAGGATAGAGGATAGGATAGGATAGAGGATAGGATAGGATAGAGGATAGGATAGGATAGAGGATAGGATAGGATAGAGGATAGGATAGGATAGAGGATAGGATAGGATAGAGGGATAGGATAGGATAGAGGATAGGATAGGATAGAGGATAGGATAGGATAGAGGATAGGATAGGATAGAGGATATGATAGGATAGAGGATAGGATAGGATAGAGGATAGGATAGGATAGAGGATAGGATAGAGGATAGGATAGAGAGATAGGATAGAGGATAGGATAGGATAGGAGGATAGGATAGGATAGAGGATAGGATAGGATAGAGGATAGGACAGGATAGAGGATAGGACAGGATAGAGGATAGGGATAGGATAGAGGATAGGATAGGATAGAGGATAGGATAGAGGATAGGATAGAGATAGGATAGAGGATAGGATAGGATAGAGGATAGGATAGGATAGAGGATAGGATAGGATAGAGGATAGGACAGGATAGAGGATAGGACAGGATAGAGGATAGGATAGGATAGAGGATAGGATAGGATAGAGGATAGGATAGGATAGAGGATAGGATAGGATAGAGGATAGGATAGGATAGAGGATAGGATAGGATAGAGGATAGGATAGGATAGAGGATAGGATAGGATAGAGGATAGGATAGGATAGAGGATAGGATAGGATAGAGGATAGGATAGGATAGAGGATAGGATAGGATAGAGGATAGGATAGGATAGAGGATAGGATAGGATAGAGGATAGGATAGAGGATAGGAAAGGGGATTGGATAGGATAGAGGTCAGAAGACGTTAGAGGATAGGATTGGATAGAGGATAGGATAGGATAGAGAAGAGGATATGATAGGGGATTGGATAGGGTAGAGGATAGGATAGGATTGAGGATAGGATAGGATAGAGGATAGGATAGGATAGAGCATAGGATAGGATAGAGGATAGGATAGGATAGAGGATCGGATAGGATAGAGGATAGGATAGGATAGAGGATAGGATAGGATAGAGGATAGGATAGGATAGAGGATAGGATAGGATAGAGGATAGGATAGGATAGAGGATAGGATAGGATAGAGGATAGGATAGGATAGAGGATAGGATAGGATAGAGGATAGGATAGGATAGAGGATAGGATAGGATAGAGGATAGGATAGGATAGAGGATAGGATAGGATAGAGGATAGGGTAGGATAGAGGATAGGGTAGGATAGAGGATAGGATAGTATGGAGGATAGGATAGGATAAGGATAGGATAGGATAGAGGATAGGATAGGATAGAGGATAGGATAGGATAGAGGATACGATAGGATAGAGGATAGGATAGGATAGAGGATAGGATAGGATAGAGGATAGGATAGGATAGAGGACAGGATAGGATAGAGGATAGGATAGGATAGAGGATAGGATAGGATAGAGGATACGATAGGATAGAGGATAGGATAGGATAGAGGATAGGATAGGATCGAGGATAGGATAGGATAGAGGACAGGATAGGATAGAGGATAGGATAGGATAGAGGATAGGATAGGATAGAGGATAGGATAGGATAGAGGATAGGATAGGATAGAGGATAGGATAGGATAGAGGATAGGAAAGGGGATTGGATAGGATAGAGGTCAGAAGACGTTAGAGGATAGGATAGGATAGAGGATAGGATAGGATAGAGAATAGGATAGGATAGGGATTGGATAGGGTAGAGGATAGGATAGGATTGAGGATAGGATATGATAGAGGATATTATAGGAAAGAGGATAGGATAGGATAGCGGATAGGATGGGATGGAGTATAGGATAGGAATGAGGATAGGATAGGATAGAGGATAGGATAGGATAGAGGATAGGATAGGATAGAGGATAGGATAGGATAGAGGATAGGATAGGATAGAGGATAGGATAGGATAGAGGATAGGATAGGATAGGATAGAGGATAGGATAGGATAGAGGATAGGATAGGATAGAGGATAGGATAGGATAGAGGATAGGATAGGATAGAGGATAGGATAGGATAGAGGATAGGATAGGATAGAGGATAGGATAGGATAGAGGATAGGATAGGATAGAGGATAGGATAGGATAGAGGATAGGATAGGATAGAGGATAGGATAGGATAGAGGATTAGGATTAGGATAGAGGATAGGATAGGATAGAGGATAGGATAGGATAGAGGATAGGATAGGATAGAGGATAGGATAGGATAGAGGATAGGATAGGATAGAGGATAGGATAGGATAGAGGATAGGATAGGATAGAGGATAGGATAGGATAGAGGATAGGATAGGATAGAGGATAGGATAGGATAGAGGATAGGATAGGATAGAGGATAGGATTGGATAGAGGATAGGATAGGATAGATATAGGATAGGATAGAGGTAGGATAGGATAGAGGATAGGATAGGATAGAGGATAGGATAGGATAGAGGATAGGATAGGATAGAGGATAGGATAGGATAGAGGATAGGATAGGATAGAGGATAGGATAGGATAGAGGATAGGATAGGATAGAGGATAGGATAGGATAGAGGATAGGATAGGATAGAGGATAGGATAGGATAGAGGATAGGATAGGATAGAGGATAGGATAGGATAGAGGATAGGATAGGATAGAGGATAGGATAGGATAGAGGATAGGATAGGATAGAGGATAGGATAGGATAGAGGATAGGATAGGATAGAGGATAGGATAGGATAGAGGATAGGATAGGATAGAGGATAGGATAGGATAGAGGATAGGATAGGATAGAGGATAGGATAGGATAGAGGATAGGATAGGATAGAGGATAGGATAGGATAGAGGATAGGATAGAGGATAGGATAGAGGATAGGATAGAGGATAGGATAGGATAGAGGATAGGATAGGATAGAGGATAGGATAGGATAGAGGATAGGATAGGATAGAGGATAGGATAGGATAGAGGATAGGATAGGATAGAGGATAGGATAGGATAGAGGATAGGATAGGATAGAGGATAGGATAGGATAGAGGATAGGATAGGATAGAGGATAGGATAGGATAGAGGATGAGGATAGGATAGAGGTTAGGATAGGATAGAGGATAGGATAGGATAGAGGATAGGATAGGATAGAGGATAGGATAGGATAGAGGATAGGATAGGATAGAGGATAGGATAGGATAGAGGATAGGATAGGATAGAGGATAGGATAGGATAGAGGATAGGATAGGATAGAGGATAGGATAGGATAGAGGATAGGATAGGATAGAGGATAGGATAGGATAGAGGATAGGATAGGATAGAGGATAGGATAGGATAGAGGATAGGATAGGATAGAGGTTAGGATAGAGGATAGGATAGGATAGAGGATAGGAAAGGGGATTGGATAGGATAGAGGTCAGAAGACGTTAGAGGATAGGATTGGATAGAGGATAGGATAGGACAGAGAAGAGGATATGATAGGGGATTGGATAGGGTAGAGGATAGGATAGGATTGAGGATAGGATAGGATAGAGGATATGATAGGATAGAGCATAGGATAGGATAGAGGATAGGATAGGATAGAGGATCGGATAGGATAGAGGATAGGATAGGATAGAGGATAGGATAGGATAGAGGATAGGATAGGATAGAGGATAGGATAGGATAGAGGATAGGATAGGATAGAGGATAGGATAGGATAGAGGATAGGATAGGATAGAGGATAGGATAGGATAGAGGATAGGATAGGATAGAGGATAGGATAGGATAGAGGATAGGATAGGATAGAGGATAGGATAGGATAGAGGATAGGGTAGGATAGAGGATAGGGTAGGATAGAGGATAGGATAGTATGGAGGATAGGATAGGATAAGGATAGGATAGGATAGAGGATAGGATAGGATAGAGGATAGGATAGGATAGAGGATACGATAGGATAGAGGATAGGATAGGATAGAGGATAGGATAGGATAGAGGATAGGATAGGATAGAGGACAGGATAGGATAGAGGATAGGATAGGATAGAGGATAGGATAGAGGATAGGATAGAGGATAGGATAGAGGATAGGATAGAGGATAGGATAGGATAGAGGATAGGATAGGATAGAGGATAGGATAGGATAGAGGATAGGATAGGATAGAGGATAGGATAGGATAGAGGATAGGATAGGATAGAGGATAGGATAGGATAGAGGATAGGATAGGATAGAGGATAGGATAGGATAGAGGATAGGATAGGATAGAGGATAGGATAGGATAGAGGATAGGATAGGATAGAGGATAGGATAGGATAGAGGACAGGATAGGATAGAGGATAGGATAGGATAGAGGATAGGATAGGATAGAGGATAGGATAGGATAGAGGATAGGATAGGATAGAGGATAGGATAGGATAGAGGATAGGATAGGATAGAGGATAGGATAGGATAGAGGACAGGATAGGATAGAGGATACGATAGGATAGAGGATAGGATAGGATAGAGGATAGGATAGGATAGAGGATAGGATAGGATAGAGGACAGGATAGGATAGAGGATAGGATAGGATAGAGGATAGGATAGGATAGAGGATAGGATAGGATAGAGGATAGGATAGGATAGAGGATAGGAAAGGGGATTGGATAGGATAGAGGTCAGAAGACGTTAGAGGATAGGATAGGATAGAGGATAGGATAGGATAGAGAATAGGATAGGATAGGGGATTGGATAGGGTAGAGGATAGGATAGGATTGAGGATAGGATATGATAGAGGATATTATAGGAAAGAGGATAGGTTAGGATAGCGGATAGGATAGGATGGAGTATAGGATAGGAATGAGGATAGGATAGGGTTGTGGATAGGATAGGATAGAGGATAGGATAGGATAGAGGATAGGATAGGATAGAGGATAGGATAGGATAGAGGATAGGATAGGATAGAGGATAGGATAGGATAGAGGATAGGATAGGATAGAGAATAGGATAGGATAGAGGATAGGATAGGATAGAGGATAGGATAGGATAGAGGATACGATAGGATAGAGAATAGGATAGAGGATTGGATAGGATAGGGGATATTATAGGATAGAGGATAGGATAGGATAGAGGATAGGATAGGATAGAGGATAGGATAGAGCATAGGATAGGATAGAGGATAGGATAAGATAGAGGATAGGATAGGATAGAGGATAGGATAGGGTAGAGGATAGGATAGGATAGAGGATAGGATAGGATAGAGGATAGGATAGGATAGAGGATAGGATAGGATAGAGGATAGGATAGGATAGAGGATAGGATAGGATAGAGGATAGGATAGGATAGAGGATAGGATAGGATAGGATAGGATAGAGGATAGGATAGGATAGAGGATAGGATAGGATAGAGGATAGGATAGGATAAAGGATAGGATAGGATAGAGGATAGGATAGGATAGAGGATAGGATAGGATAGAGGATAGGATAGGATAGAGGATAGGATAGGATAGAGGATAGGATAGGATAGAGGATAGGATAGGATAGAGGATAGGATAGGATAGAGGATAGGATAGGATAGAGGATAGGATAGGATAGAGGATAGGATAGGATAGAGGATAGGATAGGATAGAGGATAGGATAGGATAGAGGATAGGATAGGATAGAGGATAGGATAGAGGATAGGATAGGATAGATGATAGGAAAGGGGATTGGATAGGATAGAGGTCAGAAGACGTTAGAGGATAGGATAGGATAGAGGATAGGATAGGATAGAGGATAGGATAGGATAGAGGATAGGAAAGGGGATTGGATAGGATAGAGGTCAGAAGACGTTAGAGGATAGGATAGGATAGAGGATAGGATAGAGGATAGGATAGGATAGATGATAGGAAAGGGGATTGGATAGGATAGAGGTCAGAAGACGTTAGAGGATAGGATAGGATAGAGGATAGGATAGGATAGAGGATAGGATAGGATAGAGGATAGGAAAGGGGATTGGATAGGATAGAGGTCAGAAGACGTTAGAGGATAGGATAGGATAGAGGATAGGATAGGATAGAGGATAGGATAGGATAGAGGATAGGATAGAGGATAGGATAGGATAGCGGATAGGATAGGATGGAGTATAGGATAGGAATGAGGATAGGATAGGGTTGAGGATAGGATAGCATAGAGGATAGGATAGGATAGAGGATACGATAGGATAGAGAATAGGATAGAGGATTGGATAGGATATGGGATATTATAGGATAGAGGATAGGATAGGATAGGATAGAGGATAGGATAGGATAGAGGATAGGATAGGATAGATGATAGGATAGAGGATAGGATAGGATAGATGATAGGAAAGGGGATTGGATAGGATAGAGGTCAGAAGACGTTAGAGGATAGGATAGGATAGAGGATAGGATAGGATAGAGGATAGGATAGGATAGAGGATAGGAAAGGGGATTGGATAGGATAGAGGTCAGAAGACGTTAGAGGATAGGATAGGATAGAGGATAGGATAGGATAGAGGATAGG
Source organism: Halictus rubicundus (assembly GCF_050948215.1). NCBI lineage: Eukaryota > Metazoa > Arthropoda > Insecta > Hymenoptera > Halictidae > Halictus > Halictus rubicundus. The sequence goes on along the minus strand of NW_027489016.1, from coordinate 141,436 downwards.
ATAGGATAGAGGATAGGATAGAGGATAGGATAGGATAGCGGATAGGATAGGATGGAGTATAGGATAGGAATGAGGATAGGATAGGGTTGAGGATAGGATAGCATAGAGGATAGGATAGGATAGAGGATACGATAGGATAGAGAATAGGATAGAGGATTGGATAGGATATGGGATATTATAGGATAGAGGATAGGATAGGATAGGATAGAGGATAGGATAGGATAGAGGATAGGATAGGATAGATGATAGGATAGGATAGAGGATAGGATAGGAAAGAGGATAGGATAGGATAGAGGATAGGGTAGGATAGAGGATAGGATAGGATAGAGGATAGGATAGGATAGAGGATAGGATAGGATAGAGGATAGGATAGGATAGAGGATAGGATAGGATAGAGGATAGGATAGGATAGAGGATAGGATAGGATAGAGGATAGGATAGGATAGAGGATAGGATAGGATAGAGGATAGGATAGGATAGAGGATAGGATAGTATAGAGGATAGGATAGGATAGAGGATAGGATAGGATAGAGGATAGGATAGGATAGAGGATAGGATAGGATAGAGGATAGGATAGGATAGAGGATAGGATAGGATAGAGGATAGGATAGGATAGAGGATAGGATAGGATAGAGGATAGGATAGGATAGAGGATAGGATAGGATAGAGGATAGGATAGGATAGAGGATAGGGTAGGATAGAGGATAGGGTAGGATAGAGGATAGGATAGTATGGAGGATAGGATAGGATAAGGATAGGATAGGATAGAGGATAGGATAGGATAGAGGATAGGATAGGATAGAGGATACGATAGGATAGAGGATAGGATAGGATAGAGGATAGGATAGGATAGAGGATAGGATAGGATAGAGGACAGGATAGGATAGAGGATAGGATAGGATAGAGGATAGGATAGGATAGAGGATACGATAGGATAGAGGATAGGATAGGATAGAGGATACGATAGGATAGAGGATAGGATAGGATAGAGGATAGGATAGGATAGAGGATAGGATAGGATAGAGGATAGGATAGGATAGAGGATAGGATAGGATAGAGGATAGGATAGGATAGAGGATAGGATAGGATAGAGGATAGGATAGGATAGAGGATAGGATAGGATAGAGGATAGGATAGGATAGAGGATAGGGTAGGATAGAGGATAGGGTAGGATAGAGGATAGGATAGTATGGAGGATAGGATAGGATAAGGATAGGATAGGATAGAGGATAGGATAGGATAGAGGATAGGATAGGATAGAGGATACGATAGGATAGAGGATAGGATAGGATAGAGGATAGGATAGGATAGAGGATAGGATAGGATAGAGGACAGGATAGGATAGAGGATAGGATAGGATAGAGGACAGGATAGGATAGAGGATAGGATAGGATAGAGGATAGGATAGGATAGAGGATACGATAGGATAGAGGATAGGATAGGATAGAGGATACGATAGGATAGAGGATAGGATAGGATAGAGGATAGGATAGGATAGAGGATAGGATAGGATAGAGGATAGGATAGGATAGAGGATAGGATAGGATAGAGGATAGGATAGGATAGAGGATAGGATAGGATAGAGGATAGGATAGGATAGAGGATAGGATAGGATAGAGGATAGGATAGGATAGAGGATAGGGTAGGATAGAGGATAGGGTAGGATAGAGGATAGGATAGTATGGAGGATAGGATAGGATAAGGATAGGATAGGATAGAGGATAGGATAGGATAGAGGATAGGATAGGATAGAGGATACGATAGGATAGAGGATAGGATAGGATAGAGGATAGGATAGGATAGAGGATAGGATAGGATAGAGGACAGGATAGGATAGAGGATAGGATAGGATAGAGGATAGGATAGGATAGAGGATAGGATAGGATAGAGGATAGGATAGGATAGAGGATAGGATAGGATAGGATAGAGTATAGGATATAATAGAGGATAGGATAGGATAGAGGATAGGATAGGATAGAGGATAGGATAGAGGATAGGATAGGATAGATGATAGGAAAGGGGATTGGATAGGATAGAGGTCAGAAGACGTTAGAGGATAGGATAGGATAGAGGATAGGATAGGATAGAGGATAGGATAGGGTAGAGGATAGGAAAGGGGATTGGATAGGATAGAGGTCAGAAGACGTTAGAGGATAGGATAGGATAGAGGATAGGATAGGATAGAGAATAGGGTAGGATAGGGGATTGGATAGGGTAGAGGATAGGATAGGATTGAGGATAGGATATGTTAGAGGATAGGATTGAGGATAGGATATGATAGAGGATATTATAGGATAGAGGATATTATAGGATAGCGGATAGGATAGGATGGAGTATAAGATAGGAATGAGGATAGGATAGGGTTGAGGATAGGATAGCATAGAGGATAGGATAGGATAGAGGATACGATAGGATAGAGAATAGGATAGAGGATTGGATAGGATATGGGATATTATAGGATAGAGGATAGGATAGGATAGGATAGAGGATAGGATAGGATAGAGGATAGGATAGGATAGAGGATAGGATAGGATAGAGGATAGGATAGGATAGAGGATAGGATAGGAAAGAGGATAGGATAGGATAGAGGATAGGGTAGGATAGAGGATAGGATAGGATAGAGGATAGGATAGGATAGAGGATAGGATAGGATAGAGGATAGGATAGGATAGAGGATAGGATAGGATAGAGGATAGGATAGGATAGAGGATAGGATAGGATAGAGGATAGGATAGGATAGAGGATAGGATAGGATAGAGGATAGGATAGGATAGAGGATAGGATAGTATAGAGGATAGGATAGGATAGAGGATAGGATAGGATAGAGGATAGGATAGGATAGAGGATAGGATAGGATAGAGGATAGGATAGGATAGAGGATAGGATAGGATAGAGGATAGGATAGGATAGAGGATAGGATAGGATAGAGGATAGGATAGGATAGAGGACAGGATAGGATAGAGGATACGATAGGATAGAGGATAGGATAGGATAGAGGATAGGATAGGATAGGATAGAGGATAGGATAGGATAGAGGACAGGATAGGATAGAGGATAGGATAGGATAGAGGATAGGATAGGATAGAGGATAGGATAGGATAGAGGATAGGATAGGATAGAGGATAGGAAAGGGGATTGGATAGGATAGAGGTCAGAAGACGTTAGAGGATAGGATAGGATAGAGGATAGGATAGGATAGAGAATAGGATAGGATAGGGGATTGGATAGGGTAGAGGATAGGATAGGATTGAGGATAGGATATGATAGAGGATATTATAGGAAAGAGGATAGGATAGGATAGCGGATAGGATAGGATGGAGTATAGGATAGGAATGAGGATAGGATAGGGTTGTGGATAGGATAGGATAGAGGATAGGATAGGATAGAGGATAGGATAGGATAGAGGATAGGATAGGATAGAGGATAGGATAGGATAGAGGATAGGATAGGATAGAGGATAGGATAGGATAGAGGATAGGATAGGATAGAGGATAGGATAGGATAGAGGATACGATAGGATAGAGAATAGGATAGAGGATTGGATAGGATAGGGGATATTATAGGATAGAGGATAGGATAGGATAGAGGATAGGATAGGATAGAGGATAGGATAGAGCATAGGATAGGATAGAGGATAGGATAAGATAGAGGATAGGATAGGATAGAGGATAGGATAGGGTAGAGGATAGGATAGGATAGAGGATAGGATAGGATAGAGGATAGGATAGGATAGAGGATAGGATAGGATAGAGGATAGGATAGGATAGAGGATAGGATAGGATAGGATAGAGGATAGGATAGGATAGAGGATAGGATAGGATAGAGGATAGGATAGGATAGAGGATAGGATAGGATAGAGGATAGGATAGGATAGAGGATAGGATAGGATAGAGGATAGGATAGGATAGAGGATAGGATAGGATAGAGGATAGGATAGGATAGAGGATAGGATAGGATAGAGGATAGGATAGGATAGAGGATAGGATAGAGGACAGGATAGAGGATAGGATAGAGGATAGGATAGGATAGAGGATAGGATAGGATAGAGGATAGGATAGGATAGAGGATAGGATAGGATAGAGGATAGGATAGGATAGAGGATAGGATAGGATAGAGGATAGGATAGGATAGAGGATAGGATAGGATAGAGGATAGGATAGGATAGAGGATAGGATAGGATAGAGGATAGGATAGGATAGAGGATAGGATAGGATAGAGGATAGGATAGGATAGAGGATAGGATAGGATAGAGGATAGGATAGAGAATAGGATAGGATAGAGGATAGGAAAGGGGATTGGATAGGATAGAGGTCAGAAGACGTTAGAGGATAGGATTGGATAGAGGATAGGATAGGATAGAGAAGAGGATATGATAGGGGATTGGATAGGGTAGAGGATAGGATAGTATTGAGGATAGGATAGGATAGAGGATAGGATAGGATAGAGCATAGGATAGGATAGAGGATAGGATAGGATAGAGGATCGGATAGGATAGAGGATAGGATAGGATAGAGGATAGGATAGGATAGAGGATAGGATAGGATAGAGGATAGGATAGGATAGAGGATAGGATAGGATAGAGGATAGGATAGGATAGAGGATAGGATAGGATAGAGGATAGGATAGGATAGAGGATAGGATAGGATAGAGGATAGGATAGGATTGAGGATAGGATAGGATAGAGAATAGGATAGGTTAGATGATATTATAGGAAAGAGGATAGGATATGATAGAGGATACGATATTATAGAGGATAGGATACGATAGAGGATCGGGTAGGATAGGATAGAGGATAGGATAGACGATAGGATAGGATAGAGAATAGGATAGGATAGGGGATTGGATAGGGTAGAGGATAGGATAGGATTGAGGATAGGATATGATAGAGGATATTATAGGATAGAGGATAGGATAGGATAGCGGATAGGATAGGATGGAGTATAGGATAGGAATGAGGATAGGATAGGGTTGAGGATAGGATAGCATAGAGGATAGGATAGGATAGAGGATACGATAGGATAGAGAATAGGATAGAGGATTGGATAGGATAGGGGATATTATAGGATAGAGGATAGGATAGGATAGAGGATAGGATAGGATAGAGGATAGGATAGGATAGAGGATAGGATAGGATAGAGGATAGGATAGAGGATAGGATAGGATAGAGGATAGGATAGGATAGAGGATAGGATAGGATAGAGGATAGGATAGGGTAGAGGATAGGATAGGATAGAGGATAGGATAGGATTGAGGATAGGATAGGATAGAGGATAGGATAGGATAGAGGATAGGATAGGATAGAGGATAGGATAGGATAGAGGATAGGATAGGATAGAGGATAGGATAGGATAGAGGATAGGATAGAGGATAGGATAGAGGATAGGATAGAGGATAGGATAGGATAGAGGATAGGAAAGGGGATTGGATAGGTTAGAGGTCAGAAGACGTTAGAGGATAGGATAGGATAGAGGATAGGATAGGATAGAGGATAGGATAGGATAGAGGATAGGATAGGATAGAGGTTAGGATAGGATAGAGGATAGGGTAGTATAGAGGAGAGGTTAGGATAGAGGATAGGATAGAGGATAGGATAGAGGATAGGATAGAGGATAGGATAGGATAGAGGATAGGATAGGATAGAGGATAGGATAGGATAGAGGATAGGATAGGATAGAGGATAGGATAGGATAGAGGATAGGATAGAGGATAGGATAGGGTAGAGGATAGGATAGGATAGAGGATAGGATAGGATAGAGGATAGGATAGGATAGAGGATAGGATAGGATAGAGGATAGGATAGAGGATAGGATAGAGGATAGGATAGAGGATAGGATAGGATAGAGGATGGGATAGGATAGAGGATAGGATAGGATAGAGGATAGGATAGGATAGAGGATAGGATAGGATAGAGGATAGGATAGGATAGAGGATAGGATAGGATAGAGGATAGGATAGGATAGAGGATAGGATAGGATAGAGGATAGGATAGGATAGAGGATAGGATAGGATAGAGGATAGGATAGGATAGAGGATAGGATAGGATAGAGGATAGGATAGGATAGAGGATAGGATAGGATAGAGGATAGGATAGGATAGAGGATAGGATAGGATAGAGGATAGGATAGAGGATAGGATAGGATAGAGGATAGGAAAGGGGATTGGATAGGATAGAGGTCAGAAGACGTTAGAGGATAGGATTGGATAGAGGATAGGATAGGATAGAGAAGAGGATATGATAGGGGATTGGATAGGGTAGAGGATAGGATAGGATTGAGGATAGGATAGGATAGAGGATAGGATAGGATAGAGAATAGGATAGGATAGAGGATAGGATAGGATAGAGGATCGGATAGGATAGAGGATAGGATAGGATAGAGGATAGGATACGATAGAGGATCGGGTAGGATAGAGGATAGGATAGGATAGAGGATAGGATAGGATAGAGGATAGGATAGGATAGAGGATAGGATAGGATAGAGGATAGGATAGGATAGAGGATAGGATAGGATAGAGGATAGGATAGGATAGAGGATAGGATAGGATTGAGGATAGGATAGGATAGAGAATAGGATAGGTTAGATGATATTATAGGAAAGAGGATAGGATATGATAGAGGATACGATATTATAGAGGATAGGATACGATAGAGGATCGGGTAGGATAGGATAGAGGATAGGATAGACGATAGGATAGGATAGAGAATAGGATAGGATAGGGGATTGGATAGGGTAGAGGATAGGATAGGATTGAGGATAGGATATGATAGAGGATATTATAGGATAGAGGATAGGATAGGATAGCGGATAGGATAGGATGGAGTATAGGATAGGAATGAGGATAGGATAGGGTTGAGGATAGGATAGCATAGAGGATAGGATAGGATAGAGGATACGATAGGATAGAGAATAGGATAGAGGATTGGATAGGATAGGGGATATTATAGGATAGAGGATAGGATAGGATAGAGGATAGGATAGGATAGAGGATAGGATAGGATAGAGGATAGGATAGGATAGAGGATAGGATAGGATAGAGGTTAGGATAGGATAGAGGATAGGGTAGTATAGAGGAGAGGTTAGGATAGAGGATAGGATAGAGGATAGGATAGAGGATAGGATAGAGGATAGGATAGGATAGAGGATAGGATAGGATAGAGGATAGGATAGGATAGAGGATAGGATAGGATAGAGGATAGGATAGGATAGAGGATAGGATAGAGGATAGGATAGGGTAGAGGATAGGATAGGATAGAGGATAGGATAGGATAGAGGATAGGATAGGATAGAGGATAGGATAGGATAGAGGATAGGAAAGGGGATTGGATAGGATAGAGGTCAGAAGACGTTAGAGGATAGGATTGGATAGAGGATAGGATAGGATAGAGAAGAGGATATGATAGGGGATTGGATAGGGTAGAGGATAGGATAGGATTGAGGATAGGATAGGTTAGAGGATAGGATTGAGGATAGGATATGATAGAGGATTGGATAGGATAGAGGATATTATAGGATAGAGGATAGGATAGGATAGCGGATAGGATAGGATGGAGTATAGGATAGGAATGAGGATAGGATAGTGTTGAGGATAGGATAGGATAGAGGATAGGCTAGGGTAGAGGATAGGATAGGATAGAGGATAGGCTAGGGTAGAGGATAGGATAGGATAGAGGATAGGATAGGGGATTGGTTAGGATAGAGGATAGGATAGGATAGATGATAAGATAGGGGATTGGATAGGATAGGAGGATAGGATAGGATAGAGGAAACGATAGGATAGAGGATATGATAGGATTGAGGATAGGATAGGATAGTTGATGGGATAGGATAGAGCAGACGATAGAGGATATGATAGGATTGAAGTTAGGATAGGGGATTGGATAGGATAGAGGATAGGATAGGATGGAGGATAGGATAGGATATAGGATAGGATATAGAACAGGATAGGATAGAGGATTGGATAGGATAGAGGATTGGATAGGATAGAAGATAGGATATGATAGAGGATAGGGTAGGATAGAGGAGAGGATAGGATAGAGGATAGGATAGGATAGAGGATTGGATAGGGTAGAGGATAGGATAGGATTGAGGATAGGATATGATAGAGGATATTATAGGATAGAGGATAGGATAGGATAGCGGATAGGATAGGATGGAGTATAGGATAGGAATGAGGATAGGATAGGGTTGAGGATACGATAGCATAGAGGATAGGATAGGATAGAGGATACGATAGGATAGAGAATAGGATAGAGGATTGGATAGGATAGGGGATATTATAGGATAGAGGATAGGATAGGATAGAGGATAGGATAGGATAGAGGATAGGATAGGATAGAGGATAGGATAGGATAGAGGATAGGATAGGATAGAGGATAGGATAGAGGATAGGATAGGATAGAGGATAGGATAGGATAGAGGATAGGATAGGATAGAGGATAGGATAGGGTAGAGGATAGGATAGGATAGAGGATAGGATAGGATAGAGGATAGGATAGGATAGAGGATAGGATAGGATAGAGGATAGGATAGGATAGAGGATAGGATAGGATAGAGGATAGGATAGGATAGAGGATAGGCTAGGATAGAGGATAGGATAGAGGATAGGATAGAGGATAGGATAGGATAGAGGATAGGAAAGGGGATTGGATAGGATAGAGGTCAGAAGACGTTAGAGGATAGGATAGGATAGAGGATAGGATAGGATAGAGGATAGGATAGGATAGAGGATAGGATAGGATAGAGGTTAGGATAGGATAGAGGATAGGGTAGTATAGAGGAGAGGTTAGGATAGAGGATAGGATAGAGGATAGGATAGAGGATAGGATAGAGGATAGGATAGGATAGAGGATAGGATAGGATAGGATAGAGGATAGGATAGGATAGAGGATAGGATAGGATAGAGGATAGGATAGGATAGAGGATAGGATAGAGGACAGGATAGGGTAGAGGATATTGATAGGATAGAGGATAGGATAGGATAGAGGATAGGATAGGATAGAGGATAGGAAAGGGGATTGGATAGGATAGAGGTCAGAAGACGTTAGAGGATAGGATTGGATAGAGGATAGGATAGGATAGAGAAGAGGATATGATAGGGGATTGGATAGGGTAGAGGATAGGATAGGATTGAGGATAGGATAGGTTAGAGGATAGGATTGAGGATAGGATATGATAGAGGATTGGATAGGATAGAGGATATTATAGGATAGGGGATAGGATAGGATAGCGGATAGGATAGGATGGAGTATAGGATAGGAATGAGGATAGGATAGTGTTGAGGATAGGATAGGATAGAGGATAGGCTAGGGTAGAGGATAGGATAGGATAGAGGATAGGCTAGGGTAGAGGATAGGATAGGATAGAGGATAGGATAGGGGATTGGTTAGGATAGAGGATAGGATAGGATAGATGATAAGATAGGGGATTGGATAGGATAGGAGGATAGGATAGGATAGAGGAAACGATAGGATAGAGGATATGATAGGATTGAGGATAGGATAGGATAGTTGATGGGATAGGATAGAGCAGACGATAGAGGATATGATAGGATTGAAGTTAGGATAAGGGATTGGATAGGATAGAGGATAGGATAGGATGGAGGATAGGATAGGATATAGGATAGGATATAGAACAGGATAGGATATAGGATTGGATAGGATAGAGGATTGGATAGGATAGAAGATAGGATATGATAGAGGATAGGGTAGGATAGAGGAGAGGATAGGATAGAGGATAGGATAGGATAGAGGATAGGATAGGATAGACGATAGGATAGGATAGAGGATGGGATAGGATAGAGGATAGGATAGAGGATAGGATAGAGGATAGGATAGGATAGTGGATAGGATAGGATAGAGGATAGGATAGGATAAAGGATAGGATAGGAACAGAGGATAGAGGATAGGATAGAGGATAGGATAGAGGATAGGATAGAGGATAGGATAGGATAGAGGATAGAGGTAGGATAGGATAGGGTAGAGGATTGGCTAGGGTAGAGGATAGGATAGGACAGAGGATAGGATAGGGGATTGGTTGGGCTAGAGGATAGGATAGGATAGAAGATAGGATACGCGGATAGGATAGGATAGAGGATACGATAGGATAGAGGATAGGATAGGATAGAGGATAGGATAGGATAGAGGATAGGATAGGATAGAGGATAGGATAGGATAGAGGATAGGGTAGGATAGAGGATAGGATAGGATAGAGGATAGGATAGTATGGAGGATAGGATAGGATAAGGATAGGATAGGATAGAGGATAGGATAGGATAGAGGATAGGATAGGATAGAGGATACGATAGGATAGAGGATAGGATAGGATAGAGGATAGGATAGGATAGAGGATAGGAAAGGATAGAGGACAGGATAGGATAGAGGATAGGATAGGATAGAGGATAGGATAGGATAGAGGATAGGATAGGATAGAGGATAGGATAGGATAGAGGATAGGATAGGATAGAGGATAGGATAGGATAGAGGATAGGATAGGATAGAGTATAGGATATAATAGAGGATAGGATAGGATAGAGGATAGGATAGGATAGAGGATAGGATACGATAGAGGATAGGATAGGATAGAGGATAGGAAAGGGGATTGGATAGGATAGAGGTCAGAAGACGTTAGAGGATAGGATAGGATAGAGGATAGGATAGGATAGAGGATAGGATAGGATAGGGGATTGGATAGGGTAGAGGATAGGATAGGATAGAGGATAGGAAAGGGGATTGGATAGGATAGAGGTCAGAAGACGTTAGAGGATAGGATTGGATAGAGGATAGGATAGGATAGAGAAGAGGATATGATAGAGGATAGGATAGGATAGAGGATAGGATAGGATAGAGGATAGGATAGGATAGAGGATAGGATAGGATAGAGGATAGGATAGGATAGAGGATAGGATAGGATAGAGGATAGGATAGGATAGAGGATAGGATAGGATAGAGGATAGGATAGGATAGAGGATAGGATAGGATAGAGGATAGGATAGTATGGAGGATAGGATAGGATAGAGGATAGGATAGGATAGAGGATAGGATAGGATAGAGGATAGGATAGGATAGAGGATAGGATAGGATAGAGGATAGGATAGGATAGAGAGGATAGGATAGGATAGAGGATAGGATAGGATAGAGGATAGGATAGGATAGAGGATAGGATAGGATAGAGGATAGGATAGGATAGAGGATAGGATAGGATAGAGGATAGGATAGGATAGAGGATAGGATAGGATAGAGGATAGGATAGGATAGAGGATAGGATAGGATAGAGGATAGGATAGGATAGAGGATAGGATAGGATAGAGGATAGGATAGGATAGAGGATAGGATAGGATAGAGGATAGGATAGGATAGAGGATAGGATAGGATAGAGGATAGGATAGGATAGAGGATAGGATAGGATAGAGGATAGGATAGGAAAGAGGATAGGATAGGATAGAGGATAGGATAGGATAGAGGATAGGATAGGATAGAGGATAGGATAGGATAGAGGATAGGATAGGATAGCGGATAGGATAGGATAGAGGATAGGATAGGATAGAGGATAGGATAGGATAGAGGATAGGATAGGATAGAGGATAGGATAGGATAGAGGATAGGATAGGATAGAGGATAGGATAGGATAGAGGATAGGATAGGATAGAGGATAGGATAGGATAGAGGATAGGATAGGATAGAGGATAGGATAGGATAGAGGATAGGATAGGATAGAGGATAGGATAGGATAGAGGATAGGATAGGATAGAGGATAGGATAGGATAGAGGATAGGATAGGATAGAGGATAGGATAGGATAGAGGATAGGATAGGATAGAGGATAGGATAGGATAGAGGATAGGATAGGATAGAGGATAGGATAGGATAGAGGATAGGATAGGATAGAGGATAGGATAGAGGATAGGATAGAGGATAGGATAGGATAGAGGATAGGATAGGATAGAGGATAGGATAGGATAGAGGATAGGATAGGATAGAGGATAGGATAGGATAGAGGATAGGATAGGATAGAGGATAGGATAGGATAGAGGATAGGATAGGATAGAGGATAGGATAGGATAGAGGATAGGATAGGATAGAGGATAGGATAGGATAGAGGATAGGATAGGATAGAGGATAGGATAGGATAGAGGATAGGATAGGATAGAGGATAGGATAGGATAGAGGATAGGATAGGATAGAGGATAGGATAGGATAGAGGATAGGATAGGATAGAGGATAGGATAGGATAGAGGATAGGATAGGATAGAGGATAGGATAGGATAGAGGATAGGATAGGATAGAGGATAGGATAGGATAGAGGATAGGATAGGATAGAGGATAGGATAGGATAGAGGATAGGATAGGATAGAGGATAGGAAAGGGGATTGGATAGGATAGAGGTCAGAAGACGTTAGAGGATAGGATTGGATAGAGGATAGGATAGGATAGAGAAGAGGATATGATAGGGGATTGGATAGGGTAGAGGATAGGATAGGATTGAGGATAGGATAGGTTAGAGGATAGGATTGAGGATAGGATATGATAGAGGATTGGATAGGATAGAGGATATTATAGGATAGAGGATAGGATAGGATAGCGGATAGGATAGGATGGAGTATAGGATAGGAATGAGGATAGGATAGTGTTGTGGATAGGATAGGATAGAGGATAGGCTAAGGTAGAGGATAGGATAGGATAGAGGATAGGCTAGGGTAGAGGATAGGATAGGATAGAGGATAGGATACGGGATTGGTTAGGGTAGAGGATAGGATGGGATAGATGATAGGATAGGGGATTGGATAGGATAGGAGGATAGGATAGGATAGAGGAAACGATAGGATAGAGAATATGATAGGATTGAGGATAGGATAGGATAGTTGATGGGATAGGATAGAGCAGACGATAGATGATATGATAGGATTGAAGTTAGGATAGGGGATTGGATAGGATAGAGGATAGGATAGGATAGAGAATAGGATAGGATAGGGGATTGGATAGGGTAGAGGATAGGATAGGATTGATGATAGGATAGGTTAGAGGATAGGATTGAGGATAGGATATGATAGAGGATATTATAGGATAGAGGATAGGATAGGATAGCGGATAGGATAGGATGGAGTATAGGATAGGAATGAGGATAGGATAGGGTTGAGGATAGGATAGCATAGAGGATAGGATAGGATAGAGGATACGATAGGATAGAGAATAGGATAGAGGATTGGATAGGATAGGGGATATTATAGGATAGAGGATAGGATAGGATAGAGGATAGGATAGGATAGAGGATAGGATAGGATAGAGGATAGGATAGGATAGAGGATAGGATAGGATAGAGGATAGGATAGGATAGAGGATAGGATAGGATAGAGTATAGGATATAATAGAGGATAGGATAGGATAGAGGATAGGATAGGATAGAGGATAGGATAGGATAGAGGATAGGATAGGATAGAGGATAGGATAGGATAGAGGATAGGAAAGGGGATTGGATAGGATAGAGGTCAGAAGACGTTAGAGGATAGGATAGGATAGAGGATAGGATAGGATAGAGGATAGGATAGGATAGAGGATAGGATAGGATAGAGGATAGGATAGGATAGAGGATAGGATAGGATAGAGGATAGGATAGGATAGAGGATAGGATAGGATAGAGGATAGGATAGGATAGAGGATAGGATAGGATAGAGGATAGGAAAGGATAGAGGACAGGATAGGATAGAGGATAGGATAGGATAGAGGATAGGATAGGATAGAGGATAGGATAGGATAGAGGATAGGATAGGATAGAGGATAGGATAGGATAGAGGATAGGATAGGATAGAGGATAGGATAGGATAGAGGATAGGATAGAGGATAGGATAGAGGATAGGATAGAGGATAGGATAGGATAGAGGATAGGATAGGATAGAGGATAGGATAGGATAGAGGATAGGATAGGATAGAGGATAGGATAGGATAGAGGATAGGATAGGATAGAGGATAGGATAGGATAGAGGATAGGATAGGATAGAGGATAGGATAGGATAGAGGATAGGATAGGATAGAGGATAGGATAGGATAGAGGATAGGATAGGATAGAGGATATGATAGGATAGAGGATAGGATAGGATAGAGGATAGGATAGGATAGAGGATAGGAGAGGATAGAGGATAGGATAGGATAGAGGATAGGAAAGGGGATTGGATAGGATAGAGGTCAGAAGACGTTAGAGGATAGGATTGGATAGAGGATAGGATAGGATAGAGAAGAGGATATGATAGGGGATTGGATAGGGTAGAGGATAGGATAGGATTGAGGATAGGATAGGTTAGAGGATAGGATTGAGGATAGGATATGATAGAGGATTGGATAGGATAGAGGATACTATAGGATAGAGGATAGGATAGGATAGGATGGAGTATAGGATAGGAATGAGGATAGGATAGTGTTGTGGATAGGATAGGATAGAGGATAGGCTAAGGTAGAGGATAGGATAGGATAGAGGATAGGCTAGGGTAGAGGATAGGATAGGATAGAGGATAGGATACGGGATTGGTTAGGATAGAGGATAGGATGGGATAGATGATAGGATAGGGGATTGGATAGGATAGGAGGATAGGATAGGATAGAGGAAACGATAGGATAGAGAATATGATAGGATTGAGGATAGGATAGGATAGTTGATGGGATAGGATAGAGCAGACGATAGATGATATGATAGGATTGAAGTTAGGATAGGGGATTGGATAGGATAGAGGATAGGATAGGATAGAGAATAGGATAGGATAGGGGATTGGATAGGGTAGAGGATAGGATAGGATTGAGGATAGGATAGGTTAGAGGATAGGATAGGATAGAGGATAGGATATGATAGAGGATAGGATAGGATAGAGGATAGGATAGGATAGAGGATAGGATAGGATAGAGGATAGGATAGGATAGAGGATAGGATAGGATAGAGGATAGGATAGGATAGAGGATAGGATAGGATAGAGGATAGGATAGGATAGAGGATAGGATAGGATAGAGGATAGGATAGGATAGAGGATAGGATAGGATAGAGGATAGGATAGGATAGAGGATAGGATAGGATAGAGGATAGGATAGGATAGAGGATAGGATAGGATAGAGGATAGGATAGGATAGAGGATAGGATAGGATAGAGGATAGGATAGGATAGAGGATAGGATAGGATAGAGGATAGGATAGGATAGAGGATAGGATAGAGGATAGGATAGAGGATAGGATAGGATAGAGGATAGGATAGGATAGAGGATAGGAAAGGGGATTGGATAGGATAGAGGTCAGAAGACGTTAGAGGATAGGATAGGATAGAGGATAGGATAGGATAGAGAATAGGATAGGATAGAGGATAGGATATTATAGAGGATACGAAAGGGTAGAGGATAGGATAGAGGATAGAATAAGATAGAGGATAGGATAGGACAGAGGTTAGGATAGGATTGAGGATAGGATAGGATAGAGAATAGGATAGGTTAGATGATATTATAGGAAAGAGGATAGGATATGATAGAGGATACGATATTATAGAGGATAGGATACGATAGAGGATCGGGTAGGATAGGATAGAGGATAGGATAGACGATAGGATAGGATAGAGAATAGGATAGGATAGGGGATTGGATAGGGTAGAGGATAGGATAGGATTGAGGATAGGATATGATAGAGGATATTATAGGATAGAGGATAGGATAGGATAGCGGATAGGATAGGATGGAGTATAGGATAGGAATGAGGATAGGATAGGGTTGAGGATAGGATAGCATAGAGGATAGGATAGGATAGAGGATACGATAGGATAGAGAATAGGATAGAGGATTGGATAGGATAGGGGATATTATAGGATAGAGGATAGGATAGGATAGAGGATAGGATAGGATAGAGGATAGGATAGGATAGAGGATAGGATAGGATAGAGGATAGGATAGGATAGAGGATAGGATAGAGGATAGGATAGGATAGAGGATAGGATAGGATAGAGGATAGGATAGGATAGAGGATAGGATAGGATAGAGGATAGGATAGGATAGAGGATAGGATAGGATAGAGGATAGGATAGGATAGAGGATAGGATAGAGGATAGGATAGAGGATAGGATAGGATAGAGGATAGGAAAGGGGATTGGATAGGATAGAGGTCAGAAGACGTTAGAGGATAGGATAGGATAGACGATAGGATAGGATAGAGGATAGGATAGGATAGAGGATAGGATAGGATAGAGGATAGGATAGGATAGAGGATAGGATAGGATAGATGATAGGATAGGATAGAGGATAGGATAGGATAGAGGATAGGATAGGATAGAGGATAGGATAGGATAGAGGATAGGATAGGATAGAGGATAGGATAGGATAGAGGATAGGATAGGATAGAGGATAGGATAGGATAGAGGATAGGATATAATAGAGGATAGGATAGGATAGAGGATAGGCTAGGATAGAGGATAGGATAGGATAGAGGATAGGATAGGATAGAGGATAGGATAGGATAGAGGATAGGATAGAGGATAGGATAGAGGATAGGATAGAGGATAGGATAGGATAGAGGATAGGATAGGATAGAGGATAGGATAGGATAGAGGATAGGAAAGGGGATTGGATAGGATAGAGGTCAGAAGACGTTAGAGGATAGGTTAGGATAGAGGATAGGATAGGATAGAGAATAGGATAGGATAGAGGATAGGATATTATAGAGGATACGAAAGGGTAGAGGATAGGATAGAGGATAGAATAAGATAGAGGATAGGATAGGATAGAGGATAGGATAGGGGATTGGTTAGGATAGAGGATAGGATTGGATAGAAGATAGGATAGGGGATTGGATTGAATAGGAGGATAGGATATGATAGAGGATACGATAGGATAGAGGATATGATAGGATTGAGGATAGGATAGGATAGTTGATGGGATAGGATAGAGCAGACGATAGAGGATATGATAGGATTGAGGTTAGGATAGGGGATTGGATAGGATAGAGGATAGGATAGGATGGAGGATAGGATAGGATATAGGATAGGATATAGGACATGATAGGATAGAGGATTGGATAGGATAGAGGATTGGATAGGATAGAAGATAGGATAGGATAGAGGATAGGGTAGTATAGAGGAGAGGTTAGGATAGAGGATAGGATAGGATAGAGGATAGGATAGGATAGAGGATAGGATAGGATAGAGGATAGGATAGGATAGAGGATAGGATAGGATAGAGGATAGGATAGGATAGAGGATAGGATAGGATAGAGGATAGGATAGGATAGAGGATAGGATAGGATAGAGGATAGGATAGGATAGAGGATAGGATAGGATAGAGGATAGGAAAGGATAGAGGACAGGATAGGATAGAGGATAGGATAGGATAGAGGATAGGATAGGATAGAGGATAGGATAGGATAGAGGATAGGATAGGATAGAGGATAGGATAGGATAGAGGATAGGATAGGATAGAGGATAGGATAGGATAGAGGATAGGATAGAGGATAGGATAGGATAGAGGATAGGATAACATAGAGGATAGGATAGGATAGAGGATAGGATAGGGTAGAGGATAGGATAGGATAGAGGATAGGATAGGATAGAGGATAGGATAGGATAGAGGATAGGATAGGATAGAGGATAGGATAGGATAGAGGATAGGATAGGATAGAGGATAGGATAGGATAGAGGATAGGATAGGATAGAGGATAGGATAGGATAGAGGATAGGATAGGATAGAGGATAGGATAGGATAGAGGATAGGATAGAGGATAGGATAGAGGATAGGATAGGATAGAGGATAGGAAGGGGGATTGGATAGGATAGAGGTCAGAAGACGTTAGAGGATAGGATAGGATAGAGGATAGGATAGGATAGAGGATAGGATAGGATAGAGGATAGGATAGGATAGAGGATAGGATAGGATAGAGGATAGGATAGGATAGAGGATAGGATAGGATAGAGGATAGGATAGGATAGAGGATAGGATAGGATAGAGGATAGGATAGAGGATAGGATAGAGGATAGGATAGGATAGAGGATAGGAAAGGGGATTGGATAGGATAGAGGTCAGAAGACATTAGAGGATAGGATAGGATAGACGATAGGATAGGATAGAGGATAGGATAGGATAGAGGATAGGATAGGATAGAGGATAGGATAGGATAGAGGATAGGATAGGATAGATGATAGGATAGGATAGAGGATAGGATAGGATAGAGGATAGGATAGGATAGAGGATAGGATAGGATAGAGGATAGGATAGGATAGAGGATAGGATAGGATAGAGGATAGGATAGGATAGAGGATAGGATATAATAGAGGATAGGATAGGATAGAGGATAGGCTAGGATAGAGGATAGGATAGGATAGAGGATAGGATAGGATAGAGGATAGGATAGGATAGAGGATAGGATAGAGGATAGGATAGAGGATAGGATAGGATAGAGGATAGGATAGGATAGAGGATAGGATAGGATAGAGGATAGGATAGGATAGAGGATAGGATAGGATAGAGGATAGGAAAGGGGATTGGATAGGATAGAGGTCAGAAGACGTTAGAGGATAGGTTAGGATAGAGGATAGGATAGGATAGAGAATAGGATAGGATAGAGGATAGGATATTATAGAGGATACGAAAGGGTAGAGGATAGGATAGAGGATAGAATAAGATAGAGGATAGGATAGGATAGAGGATAGGATAGGGGATTGGTTAGGATAGAGGATAGGATTGGATAGAAGATAGGATAGGGGATTGGATTGAATAGGAGGATAGGATATGATAGAGGATACGATAGGATAGAGGATATGATAGGATTGAGGATAGGATAGGATAGTTGATGGGATAGGATAGAGCAGACGATAGAGGATATGATAGGATTGAGGTTAGGATAGGGGATTGGATAGGATAGAGGATAGGATAGGATGGAGGATAGGATAGGATATAGGATAGGATATAGAACATGATAGGATAGAGGATTGGATAGGATAGAGGATTGGATAGGATAGAAGATAGGATAGGATAGAGGATAGGGTAGTATAGAGGAGAGGTTAGGATAGAGGATAGGATAGGATAGAGGATAGGATAGGATAGAGGATAGGATAGGATAGAGGATAGGATAGGATAGAGGATAGGATAGGATAGAGGATAGGATAGGATAGAGGATAGGATAGGATAGAGGATAGGATAGGATAGAGGATAGGATAGGATAGAGGATAGGATAGGATAGAGGATAGGATAGGATAGAGGATAGGATAGGATAGAGGATAGGATAGGATAGAGGATAGGATAGGATAGAGGATAGGATAGGATAGAGGATAGGATAGGGTAGAGGATAGGATAGGATAGAGGATAGGATGGGATAGAGCATAGGATAGGATAGAGGATAGGATAGGATAGAGGATAGGATAGGATAGAGGATAGGATAGGATAGAGGATAGGATAGAGGATAGGATAGGATAGAGGATAGGATAGGATAGAGGATAGGATAGGATAGAGGATAGGATAGGGTAGAGGATAGGATAGGATAGAGGATAGGATAGGATAGAGGATAGGATAGGATAGAGGATAGGATAGGATAGAGGATAGGATAGGATAGAGGATAGGATAGGATAGAGGATAGGATAGGATAGAGGATAGGATAGGATAGAGGATAGAGGATAGGATAGGATAGAGGATAGGATAGGATAGAGGATAGGATAGAGGATAGGATAGAGGATAGGATAGGATAGAGGATAGGAAAGGGGATTGGATAGGATAGAGGTCAGAAGACGTTAGAGGATAGGATAGGATAGAGGATAGGATAGGATAGAGGATAGGATAGGATAGAGGATAGGATAGGATAGAGGATAGGATAGGATAGAGGATAGGATAGGATAGATGATAGGATAGGATAGAGGATAGGATAGGATAGAGGATAGGACAGGATAGAGGATAGGATAGGATAGAGGATAGGATAGGATAGAGGATAGGATAGGATAGAGGATAGGATAGGATAGAGGATAGGATAGGATAGAGGATAGGATATAATAGAGGATAGGATAGGATAGAGGATAGGCTAGGATAGAGGATAGGATAGGATAGAGGATAGGATAGGATAGAGGATAGGATAGGATAGAGGATAGGATAGAGGATAGGATAGAGGATAGGACAGGATAGAGGATAGGATAGGATAGAGGATAGGAAAGGGGATTGGATAGGATAGAGGTCAGAAGACGTTAGAGGATAGGTTAGGATAGAGGATAGGATAGGATAGAGAATAGGATAGGATAGAGGATAGGATATTATAGAGGATACGAAAGGGTAGAGGATAGGATAGAGAATAGAATAAGATAGAGGATAGGATATGACAGAGGTTAGGATAGGATTGAGGATAGGATAGGATAGAGAATAGGATAGGTTAGATGATATTATAGGAAAGAGGATAGGATATGATAGAGGATACGATATTATAGAGGATAGGATACGATAGAGGATCGGGTAGGATAGGATAGAGGATAGGATAGACGATAGGATAGGATAGATGATATTATAGGAAAGAGGATAGGATATGATAGAGGATACGATATTATAGAGGATAGGATACGATAGAGGATCGGATAGGATAGGATAGAGGATAGGATAGAGGATAGGCTAGGGTAGAGGATAGGATAGGATAGAGGATAGGATAGGGGATTGGTTAGGATAGAGGATAGGATTGGATAGAAGATAGGATAGGGGATTGGATTGAATAGGAGGATAGGATACGATAGAGGATACGATAGGATAGAGGATATGATAGGATTGAGGATAGGATAGGATAGTTGATGGGATAGGATAGAGCAGACGATAGAGGATATGATAGGATTGAGGTTAGGATAGGGGATTGGATAGGATAGAGGATAGGATAGGATGGAGGATAGGATAGGATATAGGATAGGATATAGCACATGATAGGATAGAGGATTGGATAGGATAGAGGATTGGATAGGATAGAAGATAGGATAGGATAGAGGATAGGGTAGTATAGAGGAGAGCTTAGGATAGAGGATAGGATAGGATAGAGGATAGGATAGGATAGAGGATAGAATAGGATAGAGGATAGGATAGGATAGAGGATAGGATAGGATAGAGGATAGGATATGGGATTGGATATGATAGAGGATAGGATGGGGGATTGGATAGGATAGACGAGAGGATAGGGTAGGATAGCGGAAAGGATAGGATAGAGTATAGAATAGGATAGAGGATATGATAGGATAGATGATAGGATATGTTAGAGTATAAGATAGGGGATTGGATAGGTTAGAGGATAGGATTAGATAGAGGATAGGATAGGATAGAGGATAGAATAGGATAGAGGATATGATAGGATAGAGGATAGGATAGGATAGAGAATAGGATAGGGGATTGGATAGGATAGGCGATAGGATAGGATAGATGATTGGATAGGATAGAGGATAGGATAGGATAGCGGAAGGATAGGATAGAGTATAGAATAGGATAGAGGATATGATAGGATACATGATAGGATATGATAGAGTATAGGATAGGGGATTGGATAGGATAGAGGATAGGATTCGATAGAGGACAGGATAGGATAGGATGGCGGAAAGGATAGGATAGAGTATAGAATAGGATAGAGGATAAGATAGGATAGAGGATAGGATACGTTAGAGGATAGGATAGGATAGAGGATAGGATAGAGGATTGGATAAGATAGAGGATACGATAGGATAGAGGATAGGATAGAGGATACGATAGGGGATTGGATCGGATACAGGGTAGGAGACGGTAGAGGATAGGATAGGATAGGATAGAGAATAGGATAGGATAGATGATATTATAGGATAGAGAACAGGATAGGATAGAGGATAGGATAGGATAGAGGATAGGATAGAGAATAGGATAGGATAGAGGATATGATAAGATGGAGGATACGGTAGGATAGAGGATAGGATAGGATAGAGGATAGGATAGGATAGAGGATAGGATAGGATAAAGGATAGGATAGGATAGAGAATAGGATAGGAAAGACGATAGGATAGGATAGAGAATGGGATAGGATAGAGGATAGGATAGGATAGAGGATAGCACAGAGAATAGGATAGGATAGAGGATAGGATAGGAGATTGGATAGGATACAGGCTAGGAGACGATAGAGAATAGGATAGGATAGAGGATAGGATAGGAGATTGGATAGGATACAGGCTAGGAGACGATAGAGAATAGGATAGGATAGATGGTGTTATAGGAAAGAGGATACGATAGGATAGAGAATAGGATAGGAAACACGATAGGATAGGATAGAGAATGGGATAGGATAGATGATAGGATAGGATAGAGGATAGCACAGAGAATAGGATAGGATAGAGGATAGGATAGGGCATTGGATAGGATAGAGGATAGGATAGGATTGAGGATACGATACGATAGAGGATACGATAGGATAGGATAGAGAATAGGATAGGATAGATGATATTGTAGGATAGAGGAAGGATAGGACAGAGGATACGATATTATAGAGGATAGGATAGCATAGCGGAAAGGGTAGGATAGAGGATAGGATCGGGGATTGGATAGGATAGAGGACAGGAGGCGATAGAGGATGGGATAGGGTACAGGGTAGAATAGGATATAGGATTGGATAGGATACAGGATAGGATACGATAGAGGATAGGATAGGATAGGATAGAGAATAGGTTAGGATAGATGATATTACAGGATAGAGGACAGGATAGGACAGAGGAAAGGATATTATAGAGGATAGGATAGGAAAGAGATTCGGATAGGGTAGATGATGTTATAGGAAAGAGGATAGGATATGATAGAGGATACGATATTTTAGAGAATAGGATAGGATGGAGGATCTGATAGGATAGAGGATAGGATAGGATAGAAGATAGGATAGGATAGAGGATAGGATAGGATAGAGGATAGGATAGGATAGAGGATAGGATATAGGTTTGGATAGAATAGAGGATATTATAGTGTTAAAGGATGCAGTAGGAACCGTGGAGGGAGTTAAGAATCTGCGATGCGAGCACTGTGGTTTTCTAAATCTATCTAGCGTCTATTTTATTCAAACTTGCGTGAGTCACTTAACAACTAATCCCGACACCAACTTAAGACTATTAGTACAATAACGTAAGAAAACTATAACTAAGCAACCCGCGGAAACTCGAAGAAACGCAATGAGTTTCTTTTTGTTTAGAGAAAACGGCAAGGCTCAAGCGAAGCGATGTGTGTTAGAAACGAGCAGTTCAAAGACTAATTATAAACCGAATTATCGGGAGTCGGTTGCGCTGAAGGTGGTCGAAAGGTGGGGGGAGAGGTGACGAGAGGCTCGGTGGTCTAGCGCCTTGTTATGTTTGGGCAATCCCGTCACCTCTCTTGCCCCTGGCCCAGACTTGGGTCTCGTGCCACCGCGGAGCTCGCGTGATCCGAAACATATTGGATAGAGGATAGGATAGGATAGAGGATAGGATAGAGGATAGGATAGCATGGAGGATAGGATAGGATTAAGGATAGGATAGGATAGAGGATAGGATAGAGGATAGGATAGAGGACAGGATAGAGCATAGGATAGGATAGAGGATAGGATAGGGTAGAGGATAGGATAGAGGATAGGATAGGATAGAGGATAGGATAGGATAGAGGATACGATATTATAGAGGATAGGATAGAGGATAGGATAGGATAGTGGATAGGATAGAATAGACGATATGATAGGATAGAGGTCAGGATAGGGCAGAGGATGGGATAGGATACAGGATACGATAGGATAGAGGATAGGATAGGATGGAGGATAGGATAGGATAGAGGATAGGATAGGATAGACGATAGGATGGGATAGTGAATAGGATAGATTAGATGATATTATTGGATAGGGGATACAATGTGACAGAGGATACGATATTATAGAGGATAGGATAGGGGATTGGATCGGATAGAGGATAGGAGACGATAGAGGATAGGATAGTATAGATGATATTATAGGATAGAGGACAGGATAGGGGATTGGATAGGATAGAGGATAGGAGACGATTGGGGATAGGATAGGGAATTGGATAGGATAGAGGATAGGATAGGATAGAGGATAGGATAGAGGATAGGATAGGATAGAGGATAGGATAAGATAGAGGATACGATATTAGAGGGGATAGGATAGGATAGACGATAGGATCGGGTAGACAATAAGATAGAGGATTGGATAGGATAGAGGATAGGATAGGATAGAGGATAGGATAGGATAGAGGATAGGATAGGATAGGATAAAGGATAGGATAGGATAGAGGATAGGATAGGATAGGATAGAGGATAGGATAGGATAGAGGATAGGATAGGATAGAGGATAGAATGGAGAATAGGATAGGATAGAGGATAGGATAGAGGATAGGATAGCATGGAGGATAGGATAGGATTAAGGATAGGATAGGATAGAGGATAGGATAGAGGATAGGATAGAGGACAGGATAGAGCATAGGATAGGATAGAGGATAGGATAGGGTAAAGGATAGGATAGAGGATAGGATAGGATAGAGGATAGGATAGTATAGAGGATACGATATTATAGAGGATAGGATAGAGGATAGGATAGGATAGTGGATAGGATAGGATAGACGATATGATAGGATAGAGGTCAGGATAGGGCAGAGGATGGGATAGGATACAGGATACGATAGGATAGAGGATAGGATAGGATGGAGGATAGGATAGGATAGAGGATAGGATAGGATAGACGATAGGATGGGATAGTGAATAGGATAGATTAGATGATATTATTGGATAGGGGATACAATGTGACAGAGGATACGATATTATAGAGGATAGGATAGGGGATTGGATCGGATAGAGGATAGGAGACGATAGAGGATAGGATAGTATAGATGATATTATAGGATAGAGGATAGGATAGGGGATTGGATAGGATACAGGATAGTAGACGATTGGGGATAGGATAGGGAATTGGATAGGATAGAGGATAGGATAGGATAGAGGATAGGATAGGATAGAGGATAGGATAAGATAGAGGATACGATATTAGAGGGGATTGGATAGGATAGAGGATAGGATAGGATAGAGGATAGGATAGGATAGAGGATAGGATAGGATAGGATAAAGGATAGGATAGGATAGAGGATAGGATAGGATAGGATAGAGGATAGGATAGCATG
Source organism: Halictus rubicundus (assembly GCF_050948215.1). NCBI lineage: Eukaryota > Metazoa > Arthropoda > Insecta > Hymenoptera > Halictidae > Halictus > Halictus rubicundus. Next base: position 116,331 of record NW_027489016.1, on the reverse strand, counting down.
GAGGATAGGATAGGATTAAGGATAGGATAGGATAGAGGATAGGATAGAGGATAGGATAGAGGATAGGATAGAGGATAGTATAGGGGATAGGATAGAGGATAGGATAGAGGATAGGATAGGATAGAGGATAGGATAAGATAGAGAATAGGATAGGATTCGATTGAGGATGGCATATGATAGAGGATAGGGTAGAGTATAGGATAGAGGATTGGATAGGATAGAGGATACGATAGGATAGAGGATAGGATAGAGGATACGATATTATAGAGGATAGGATAGGATACAGGATAGGACAGCATAGAGGATATGGAAGAGGATATTATAAGATAGTGGATATGATAGGATAGAGGATATGATAGGATAGAGTATAGGATAGGGCAGAGGATAGGATAGGATAGAGGATAGGATTGGATAGAGGATAGGAAAGGATAGAGGATAGGATCAGATAGACGATATTATAGGATAGAGGATAGGATAGGATTCGATTGAGGATAGCACATGATACAGGATAGGATAGAGGATAGTATAGAGGATTGGATAGGATAGAGGCTATTATAGGATAGTGGATAGGATAGGGTAGAGGATATGATAGGATTGAGGATAGGATAGAGGATAGGATAGGATAGAGGATACGATATTATAGAGGATAGGATAGAGGATAGGATAGGATAGTGGATAGGATAGGATAGAGGGTAGGATAGGATAGTGGATAGGATAGGATAGAGGATAGGATAGGGTAGAGGATAGCATAGAGGATAGGATAGGATAGAGGATAGGATAGGATAGAGGATACGATATTATAGAGGATAGGATAGAGGATAGGATAGGATAGTGGATAGGATAGGATAGACGATATGATAGGATAGAGGTCAGGATAGGGCAGAGGATGGGATAGGATACAGGATACGCTAGGATAGAGGATAGGATAGGATGGAGGATAGGATAGGATAGAGGATAGGATAGGATAGACGATAGGATGGGATAGTGAATAGGATAGATTAGATGATATTATTGGATAGGGGATACAATGTGACAGAGGATACGATATTATAGAGGATAGGATAGGGGATTGGATCGGATAGAGGATAGGAGACGATAGAGGATAGGATAGTATAGATGATATTATAGGATAGAGGATAGGATAGGGGATTGGATAGGATAGAGGATAGGAGACGATTGGGGATAGGATAGGGAATTGGATAGGATAGAGGATAGGATAGGATAGAGGATAGGATAAGATACAAGATACGATATTAGAGGGGATAGGATAGGATAGACGATAGGATCGGGTAGACAATAAGATAGAGGATTGGATAGGATAGAGGATAGGATAGGATAGAGGATAGGATAGGATAGAGGATAGGATAGGATAGGATAAAGGATAGGATAGGATAGAGGATAGGATAGGATAGGATAGAGGATAGGATAGGATAGAGGATAGGATAGGATAGAGGATAGGATAGGATAGAGGATAGAATGGAGAATAGGATAGGATAGAGGATAGGATAGATAATAGGATAGCATGGAGGATAGGATAGGATTAAGGATAGGATAGGATAGAGGATAGGATAGAGGACAGGATAGAGCATAGGATAGGATAGAGGATAGGATAGGGTAGAGGATAGGATAGAGGATAGGATAGGATAGAGGATAGGATAGGATAGAGGATAGGATAAGATAGAGGATACGATATTAGAGGGGATAGGATAGGATAGACGATAGGATCGGGTAGACAATAAGATAGAGGATTGGATAGGATAGAGGATAGGATAGGATAGAGGATAGGATAGGATAGAGGATAGGATAGGATAGGATAAAGGATAGGATAGGATAGAGGATAGGATAGGATAGGATAGAGGATAGGATAGGATAGAGGATAGGATAAGATAGAGGATAGAATGGAGAATAGGATAGGATAGAGGATAGTATAGAGAATAAGATAGGTTAGAGAATAGGATAGGATAGAGGATAGGAGAGGATAGAGGATAGGATAAGATAGTGAATAGGATAGGAAAGATGATATTATTGGATAGAGGGTACAATATGATAGATAATAAGATATTATAGAGGATAGGATAGGGGATTGGATCGGATAGAGAATAAGATAGGATAAAGGATACGATATTATGGAGGATAGGATAGGATAGACGATAGGAGCGGGTACACAATAGGATTGGATAGGATAGAGGATAAGATAGGATAGAGGATAGGATATTATAGAGGATAGGATAGGATAGAGGATACGATATTGTAGAGGATAGGATACGGTAGAGAATAGGATAGGGGATTGGGTAGGATAGAGGATAGGATAGGATAGAGGATAGGATAGGATAGAGGATAGGATACGATAGAGGATAGGATAGGATAGAGGATACGATAGGATAGAGGATAGGATAGGATAGAGGATAGGATAGGATAGAGGATAGGATAGGATTGAGTGTAGGATAGGATAGGATAGAGGATAGGATAGGATAGAGGATAGGATAGGATAGAGGATAGGATAGGATTGAGTGTAGGATAGGATAGGATAGAGGATAGGATAGGATAGAGGATAGGATAGGATAGAGGATAGGATAGGATAGAGGATACGATAGGATAGGAAAGAGGATAGAGGATAGGATAGGATAGAGCATAGGATAGGATGGAAGATACGATATAATAGAGGATACGATAATAGATAGGATAGGATAGGATAGAGGATAGGATAGGATAGAGGATAGGATAGGATATTGGATGGCATAGGATAGGATAGAGGATAGGATAGGATATTGGATGGCATAGGATAGGATAGAGGATAGGATAGAGGATTGGATAGGATAGAGGATAGGATAGGATAGAGGATAGGATAGGATAGATGATATTATAGGATAGAGGATGGGATAGGATAGAGGATACGATATTATAGAGGGTAGGATAGGATAGAGGATAGGGTAGGATAGAGGATAGGGTAGGATAGAGGATAGGATAGGATAGAGGATAGGATAGGATAGAGGATAGGATACGATAGAGTATAGGATAGGATAGAGGATAGGATAGGATAGAGGATAGGATAGGATAGAGGATAGGATAGGATAGACGATAGGATGGGATAGTGAATAGGATAGATTAGATGATATTATTGGATAGGGGATACAATGTGACAGAGGATACGATATTATAGAGGATAGGATAGGGGATTGGATCGGATAGAGGATAGGAGACGATAGAGGATAGGATAGTATAGATGATATTATAGGATAGAGGATAGGATAGGGGATTGGATAGGATAGAGGATAGGATAGGATAGAGGATAGGATAAGATACAAGATACGATATTAGAGGGGATAGGATAGGATAGACGATAGGATCGGGTAGACAATAAGATAGAGGATTGGATAGGATAGAGGATAGGATAGGATAGAGGATAGGATAGGATAGAAGATAGGATAGGATAGAGGATAGGATAGGATAGAGGATAGGATAGGATAGAGGATAGGATAGGATAGAGGATAGGATAGGATAGAGGATAGGATAGGATATTGGAAAGGGTAGGATGGAGGATACTATCGGTGATTGGATAGGATAGGGGATTGGATAGGATAGAGGACAGGAGACGATAGAGGATAGGATAGGATATAGGATAGAATAGGATGGAGGATAGGATAGGATAGGGGATAGGATACGATAGAGGATAGGATAGAGAATAGGATATAGGATTGGATAGGATAGAGGATAGGATACGATAGAGGATAGGATAGGATAGGATAGAGAATAGGATAGGATAGATGATATTGTAGGATAGAGGCCATTATAGGACAGAGGAAACGATATTATAGAGGATAGGATAGGATAGAGGATAGGATCGGATAGGATAGAGAATAGGATAGGATAGATGATATTATAGGATAGAGAACAGGATAGGATAGAGGACAGGATAGGATAGAGGATAGGATAGGATAGAGGATAGGATAGGATAGAGGATAGGATAGGATAGAGGATAGGATAGGATAGAGGATAGGATAGGATAGAGGATAGGATCGGATAGAGTATAGAATATTATAGAGGATATGATAGAATAGGATAGAGGATATGATAGGATAGATGATAGGATATGATAGAGTATAGGATACGGGATTGGATAAGATAGAGGATATTATAGGATAGTGGATAGGATAGGGTAGAGGATATGATAGGATAGAGTATAGGATATTGCAGAGGATGGGATAGGATACAGGATACGATAGGGTAGAGGATACGATAGAGGATGGGATAGCATGGAGGATATTATAGGATGAAGGATAGGATAGGATAGAGGATAGGATAGAGGATAGGATAGAGGATAGGATAGAGGATAGGATAGAGGATTGGATAGGATAGAGGATATTATAGGATAGTGGATAGGATAGGGTAGAGGATATGATAGGATTAAGGATAGGATAGAGGATAGGATAGGATAGAGGATACGATATTATAGAGGATAGGATAGAGGATAGGATAGCATGGAGGATAGGATAGGATTAAGGATAGGATAGGATAGAGGATAGGATAGAGGATAGGATAGAGGATAGGATAGAGGATAGGATAGAGGATAGGATAGAGGATAGGATAGAGGATAGGATAGAGGATAGGATAGAGGATAGGATAGGATAGAGGATAGGATAGGATAGAGAATAGGATAGGATTCGATTGAGGATGGCATATGATAGAGGATAGGGTAGAGTATAGGATAGAGGATTGGATAGGATAGAGGATACGATAGGATAGAGGATAGGATAGAGGATACGATATTATAGAGGATAGGATAGGATACAGGATAGGACAGCATAGAGGATATGGAAGAGGATATTATAAGATAGTGGATATGATAGGATAGAGGATATGATAGGATAGTGTATAGGATAGGATAGAGGATAGGATAGGATAGAGGATAGGATAGGATAGAGGATAGGATAGGATAGAGGATAGGATAGGATAGAGGATACGATAGGGGATTGGGTCGTATGCAGGATAGGAGACGGTAGAGGATAGGATAGGATAGGATAGATAATAGGATAGGATAGATGATATTATAGGATAGAGAACAGGATAGGATAGAGGATAGGATAGGATAGAGGATGGGATAGAGGATAGGATAGGATAGAGGATAGGATAGGATAGAGGATAGTATAGGATAGAGGATAGGATAGGATACAGGAAAGTATAGGATTGAGGATAGGATTGGATACAGGATAGGATAGGATAGAGGATAGGATAGGGGATTTGATAGGATAGAGGATAGGATAGGATAGCAGATAGGATAGGAGAGAGGATAGGATAGGATAGAGGATAGGATAGGATAGAGGATAGGATAGGATAGAGGATAGGATAGAATAGAAGATAGGATAGGATAGAGGATAGGATAGGATAGAGGATTGGATAGGATAGAGGATAGATGATAGAATAGGATAGAGGATTGGATAGGATACAGGATAGGATAGGATAGAGGATAAGATAGGGGATTTGATAGGATAGAGGATAGGATAGGATAGAAGATAGGATAGGATAGAGGATAGGATAGGATAGAGGATAGGATAGGATAGAGGATAGGATAGGATAGAGGATAGGATAGGGGAATGGATAGGATAGGATAGCGGATAGGCTAGGATAGAGGATAGGATAGAGGATAGGATAGTATAGGATAGTGGATGGGATAGGATAGAGGATAGGATAGGATAGAGGATTGGATAGGATACAGGAAAGATTAGGATTGAGGATAGTGGATAGGATAGGATAGAGGATAGGATAGGATAGAGGATAGGATAGACGATAGGATAGGATACAGGATAGGATAGGATAGAGGAGAGGATAGGACAGAGGATTGGATAGGATAGAGGATAGAGGATAGGATAGGATACAGGAAAGGATAGGATTGAGGATAGGATAGGATAGAGGATTGGATAGGATACAGGAAAGATTAGGATTGAGGATAGAGGATAGGATTGGATACAGGATAGGATAGGATAGAGGATAGGATAGGGGATTTGATAGGATAGAGGATAGGATAGGATAGGATAGAGGATTAGATAGGATACAGGAAAGGATAGGATTGAGGATAGGATTGGATACAGGATAGGATAGGATAGAGGATAGGATAGGGCAATGGATACGATAGGATAGCGGATAGGCTAGGATAGAGGATAGGATAGAGGATAGGATAGGATAGGATAGTGGATGGGATAGGATAGAGGATAGGATAGAGGATAGGATAGGATAGGATAGTGGATGGGATAGGATAGAGGATAGGATAGGATAGAGGATTGGATAGGATACAGGAAAGATTAGGATTGAGGATAGAGGATAGGATAGGATAGAGGATAGGATAGGATAGAGGATAGGATAGGATAGAGGATAGGATAGGATAGAGGATAGGATAGGATAGAGGATAGGATAGGATAGAGGATAGGATAGGATAGAGGATAGGATAGCGGATAGGCTAGGATAGAGGATAGGATAGAGGATAGGATAGGATAGGATAGTGGATGGGATAGGATAGAGGATAGGATAGGATAGAGGATTGGATAGGATACAGGAAAGATTAGAATTGAGGATAGAGGATAGGATAGGATAGAGGATAGGATAGACGATAGGATAGGATAGAGGATAGGATAGGATAGAGGATAGGATAGGATAGAGGATAGGATAGGATAGAGGATTAGATAGGATACAGGAAAGTATAGGATTGAGGATAGGATTGGATACAGGATAGGATAGGATAGAGGATAGGATAGGGGATTTGATAGGATAGAGGATAGGATAGGATAGCAGATAGGATAGGAGAGAGGATAGGATAGGATAGAGGATAGGATAGGATAGAGGATAGGATAGGATAGAGGATAGGATAGAATAGAAGATAGGATAGGATAGAGGATAGGATAGGATAGAGGATAGGTTAGGATAGAGGATTGGATAGAGGATAGGATAGGATAGAGGATATTATAGGATAGAGGATATGATAGGATAGAGGATAGGATAGGATAGAGGATTGGATAGGATAGAGGATAGATGATAGAATAGGATAGAGGATTGGATAGGATACAGGATAGGATAGGATAGAGGATAAGATAGGGGATTTGATAGGATAGAGGATAGGATAGGATAGAAGATAGGATAGGATAGAGGATAGGATAGGATAGAGGATAGGATAGGATAGAGGATAGGATAGGTTAGAGGATAGGATAGACGATAGGATGGGATAGAGGATAGGATAGGACAGAGGATAGGATAGGATAGAGGATAGGATAGGGGAATGGATAGGATAGGATAGCGGATAGGCTAGGATAGAGGATAGGATAGAGGATAGGATAGGATAGGATAGTGGATGGGATAGGATAGAGGATAGGATAGGATAGGATAGTGGATGGGATAGGATAGAGGATAGGATAGGATAGAGGATTGGATAGGATACAGGAAAGATTAGGATTGAGGATAGTGGATAGGATAGGATAGAGGATTGGATAGGATAGAGGATAGAGGATAGGATAGGATACAGGAAAGGATAGGATTGAGGATAGGATTGGATACAGGATAGGATAGGATAGAGGATAGGATAGGGTAGAGGATAGAATATGATAGAGTATAGGATAGGATAGAGGATAGGATAGGACAGAGGATTGGATAGGATAGAGGATAGAGGATAGGATAGGATACAGGAAAGGATAGGATTGAGGATAGGATAGGATAGAGGATTGGATAGGATACAGGAAAGATTAGGATTGAGGATAGAGGATAGGATTGGATACAGGATAGGATAGGATAGAGGATAGGATAGGGGATTTGATAGGATAGAGGATAGGATAGGATAGGATAGAGGATTAGATAGGATACAGGAAAGGATAGGATTGAGGATAGGATTGGATACAGGATAGGATAGGATAGAGGATAGGATAGGGTAGAGGATAGAATATGATAGAGTATAGGATAGGATAGGGGATTGGATAGGATAGGGGATTGGATAGGATAGAGCATAGCATAGGATAGAGGATAGGATAGGGTAGAGGATAGAATATGATAGAGTATAGGATAGGATAGGGGATTGGATAGGATAGTGGTTGGATAGGTTCGAGGATTGGATAGGATAGAGAATAGGATAGGATAGAGGATATTATAGGAAAGAGAATAATAGGATAGATCTTATCCTATATTCTATCCTATCCTATCCTCTGTCGCATCCTATCCTCTATCCTATCCTATTCTCTATCCAATCCTACCCTCTATCCTATCCTATCCTCTATCCTACCATATCCTCTATTGTACCCTATCCTCTATCCTACCCTATCGTCTATCGTCAATCCTATCCTGTATAATATCCTATCCTTTATCCTATCCTATCCTGTATAATATCCTATCCTCTATCCTATCCTATCCTCTATCATTTCCTATACTCTATCCTATCCTATCCCTAACCTATCCTATCCTCTATCCTATCATATCTTCTATTGTATCCTATCCTCTATCCTATCCTATCGTCTATCGTCTATCCTATCCTGTATAATATCCTATCCTCTATCCTATCCTATCCTCTATCATTTCCTATACTCTATCGTATCCTATCCTCTATCCTATCCTATCCTGTATCCTAACCTCTATCCTATCCTATCTTCTATCCTATCCTATCCTCTATCCTATCAAATCCCCTATCCTATCCTCTATCCTATCCTATCCTCTATCCTATCAAATCCCCTATCCTATCCTCTATCCTATCCTATCCTCTATCCTATCCTATCCTCTTTCCTATCCTATCGTCTATCCTATCCTATCCTCTATCCTATCCTCTATCCTATCCTCTATCCTATCCTCTATCCTATCCTATCCTCTATCCTACCCTATCCTCTATCCTATCCTATTCTCTATCCTATCCTATCCTCTATCCTATCCTATCCTATCCTATCCTATCCTCTATCCTATCCTATCTTCTATCCTATCCTATCCTCTATCCTATCAAATCCCCTATCCGATCTTCAATCCTATCCTATCCTGTATCCTATCCAATCCTCTATCCTATCCTATCCTCTATCCTATCCTATCGTCTATGCTATCCTCTATCCTATCCTATCCTCTATCCTATCCTATCGTCTATGCTATCCGCTATCCTATCCTATCCTCTATCCTATCCTATCCTATCCTATCCTCTATCCTATCCTATCCTCTATCCTATCCTATCCTCTATCCTATCCTATCCTCTATCCTATCCTATCCTCTATCCTGTCCTATCCTCTATCCTATCCTATCCTCTATCCTATCCTATCCTCTATCCTATCCTATCCTCTATCCTATCCTATCCTCTATCCTATCCTATCCTCTATCCTATCCTATCCTCTATCCTATCCTATCCTCTATCCTATCCTATCCTCTATCCTATCCTATCCTCTATCCCCAATCCTATCCTTTCCTGTATCCTATCCAATCCTCTATCCTATCCTATCCTCTATCCTATCCTATCCTCTACCCTATTCTATCCTCTCTCCTATCCTATCTTCTGTCCTATCCTATCCTCTATCCTATCAAATCCCCTATCCTATCCTCTGTCCTATCCTATCCTCTATCCTATCCTATCGTCTATCCTATCCTGTGTCCTATCGTGTATCCTATCCTCTATCCTATCCTATCCTCTATCCTATCAAATCCCCTATCCTATCCTCTATCCTATCCTATCCTCTATCCTATCCTATCCTCTTTCCTATCCTATCCTCTATCCTATCCTATCCTCTATCCTATCCTCTATCCTATCCTATCCTCAATTATATCCTTTCCTATATCCTATCCTATCCTCTATCCTCTATTCTATCCTATCTTCTATCCTATCCTATCCTCTATCCTATCAAATCCCCTATCCTATCCTCTATCCTATCCTATCCTCTATCCTATCCTATCCTCTATCCTATCCTATCCTCTATCCTCAATCCTATCCTTTCCTGTATCCTATCCAATCCTCTATCCTATCCTATCCTCTATCCTATCCTATCCTCTACCCTATTCTATCCTCTCTCCTATCCTATCTTCTATCCTATCCTATCCTCTATCCTATCAAATCCCCTATCCTATCCTCTGTCCTATCCTATCCTCTATCCTATCCTATCGTCTATCCTCTCCTGTGTCCTATCGTGTATCCTATCCTCTATCCTATCCTATCCTCTATCCTATCAAATCCCCTATCCTATCCTCTATCCTATCCTATCCTCTATCCTATCCTATCCTCTTTCCTATCCTATCCTCTATCCTATCCTATCCTCTATCCTATCCTCTATCCTATCCTATCCTCTATCCTATCCTATCCTCTATCCTATCCTATCCTCCATCCTATCCTATCCTATCCTATCCTATCCTCTGTCCTATCCTATCCTCTATCCTATCCTATCGTCTATCCTATCCTGTGTCCTATCGTGTATCCTATCCTCTATCCTATCCTATCCTCTATCCTATCCTATCCTCTATCCTATCCTATCCTCTATCCTATCCTATCCTCTATCCTCAATCCTATCCTTTCCTGTATCCTATCCAATCCTCTATCCTATCCTACCCTCTATCCTATCCTATCCTCTACCCTATTCTATCCTCTCTCCTATCCTATCTTCTATCCTATCCTATCCTCTATCCTATCAAATCCCCTATCCTATCCTCTGTCCTATCCTATCCTCTATCCTATCCTATCGTCTATCCTATCCTGTGTCCTGCCGTGTATCCTATCCTCTATCCTATCCTATCCTCTATCCTATCAAATCCCCTATCCTATCCTCTATCCTATCCTATCCTCTATCCTATCCTATCCTCTTTCCTATCCTATCCTCTATCCTATCCTATCCTCTATCCTATCCTCTATCCTATCCTATCCTCTATCCTATCCTATCCTCTATCCTATCCTATCCTCTATCCTATCCTATCCTCTATCCTATCCTATCCTATCCTCTATCCTATCCTATCCTATCCTCTGTCCTATCCTATCCTCTATCCTATCCTATCGTCTATCCTATCCTGTGTCCTATCGTGTATCCTATCCTCTATCCTATCCTATCCTCTATCCTATCAAATCCCCTATCCTATCCTCTATCCTATACTATCCTCTATCCTATCCTATCCTCTTTCCTATCCTATTCTCTATCCTATCCTATCCTCTATCCTATCCTATCCTATCCTATCCTCTATCCTATCCTATCTTCTATCCTATCCTATCCTCTATCCTATCAAATCCCCTATCCGATCTTCAATCCTATCCTATCCTGTATCCTATCCAATCCTCTATCCTATCCTATCCTCTATCCTATCCTATCCTCTATCCTATCCTATCGTCTATGCTATCCTCTATCCTGTCCTATCCTCTATCCTATCCTATCCTATCCTATCCTCTATCCTATCAAATCCCCTATCCTATCCTCTATCCTATCCTATCCTCTATCCTATCCTATCCTCTTTCCTATCCTATCCTCTATCCTATCCTATCCTCTATCCTATCCTCTATCCTATCCTATCCTCAATTATATCCTTTCCTATATCCTATCCTATCCTCTATCCTCTATTCTATCCTATCTTCTATCCTATCCTATCCTCTATCCTATCAAATCCCCTATCCTATCCTCTATCCTATCCTATCCTCTATCCTATCCTATCCTCTATCCTATCCTATCCTCTATCCTCAATCCTATCCTTTCCTGTATCCTATCCAATCCTCTATCCTATCCTATCCTCTATCCTATCCTATCCTCTACCCTATTCTATCCTCTCTCCTATCCTATCTTCTATCCTATCCTATCCTCTATCCTATCAAATCCCCTATCCTATCCTCTGTCCTATCCTATCCTCTATCCTATCCTATCGTCTATCCTCTCCTGTGTCCTATCGTGTATCCTATCCTCTATCCTATCCTATCCTCTATCCTATCAAATCCCCTATCCTATCCTCTATCCTATCCTATCCTCTATCCTATCCTATCCTCTTTCCTATCCTATCCTCTATCCTATCCTATCCTCTATCCTATCCTCTATCCTATCCTATCCTCTATCCTATCCTATCCTCTATCCTATCCTATCCTCCATCCTATCCTATCCTATCCTATCCTATCCTCTGTCCTATCCTATCCTCTATCCTATCCTATCGTCTATCCTATCCTGTGTCCTATCGTGTATCCTATCCTCTATCCTATCCTATCCTCTATCCTATCCTATCCTCTATCCTATCCTATCCTCTATCCTATCCTATCCTCTATCCTCAATCCTATCCTTTCCTGTATCCTATCCAATCCTCTATCCTATCCTACCCTCTATCCTATCCTATCCTCTACCCTATTCTATCCTCTCTCCTATCCTATCTTCTATCCTATCCTATCCTCTATCCTATCAAATCCCCTATCCTATCCTCTGTCCTATCCTATCCTCTATCCTATCCTATCGTCTATCCTATCCTGTGTCCTGCCGTGTATCCTATCCTCTATCCTATCCTATCCTCTATCCTATCAAATCCCCTATCCTATCCTCTATCCTATCCTATCCTCTATCCTATCCTATCCTCTTTCCTATCCTATCCTCTATCCTATCCTATCCTCTATCCTATCCTCTATCCTATCCTATCCTCTATCCTATCCTATCCTCTATCCTATCCTATCCTCTATCCTATCCTATCCTCTATCCTATCCTATCCTATCCTCTATCCTATCCTATCCTATCCTCTGTCCTATCCTATCCTCTATCCTATCCTATCGTCTATCCTATCCTGTGTCCTATCGTGTATCCTATCCTCTATCCTATCCTATCCTCTATCCTATCAAATCCCCTATCCTATCCTCTATCCTATACTATCCTCTATCCTATCCTATCCTCTTTCCTATCCTATTCTCTATCCTATCCTATCCTCTATCCTATCCTATCCTATCCTATCCTCTATCCTATCCTATCTTCTATCCTATCCTATCCTCTATCCTATCAAATCCACTATCCGATCTTCAATCCTATCCTATCCTGTATCCTATCCAATCCTCTATCCTATCCTATCCTCTATCCTATCCTATCCTCTATCCTATCCTATCGTCTATGCTATCCTCTATCCTGTCCTATCCTCTATCCTATCCTATCCTATCCTATCCTCTATCCTATCCTATCCTCTATCCTATCCTATCCTCTATCCTATCCTATCCTCTATCCTATCCTATCCTCTATCCTATCCTATCCTCTATCCTATCCTATCCTCTATCCTATCCTATCCTCTATCCTATCCTATCCTCTATCCTATCCTATCCTCTATCCTATCCTATCCTCTATCCTATCCTATCCTCTATCCTATCCTATCGTCTATGCTATCCTCTATCCTGTCCTATCCTCTATCCTATCCTATCCTATCCTATCCTCTATCCTATCCTATCCTCTATCCTATCCTATCCTCTATCCTATCCTATCCTCTATCCTATCCTATCCTCTATCCTATCCTATCCTCTATCCTATCCTATCCTCTATCCTATCCTATCCTCTATCCTATCCTATCCTCTATCCTATCCTATCCTCTATCCTATCCTATCCTCAATCCTATCCTTTCCTGTATCCTATCCAATCCTCTATCCTATCCTACCCTCTATCCTATCCTATCCTCTACCCTATTCTATCCTCTCTCCTATCCTATCTTCTATCCTATCCTATCCTCTATCCTATCAAATCCCCTATCCTATCCTCTGTCCTATCCTATCCTCTATCCTATCCTATCGTCTATCCTATCCTGTGTCCTGCCGTGTATCCTATCCTCTATCCTATCCTATCCTCTATCCTATCAAATCCCCTATCCTATCCTCTATCCTATCCTATCCTCTATCCTATCCTATCCTCTTTCCTATCCTATCCTCTATCCTATCCTATCCTCTATCCTATCCTCTATCCTATCCTATCCTCTATCCTATCCTATCCTCTATCCTATCCTATCCTCTATCCTATCCTATCCTCTATCCTATCCTATCCTATCCTCTATCCTATCCTATCCTATCCTCTGTCCTATCCTATCCTCTATCCTATCCTATCGTCTATCCTATCCTGTGTCCTATCGTGTATCCTATCCTCTATCCTATCCTATCCTCTATCCTATCAAATCCCCTATCCTATCCTCTATCCTATACTATCCTCTATCCTATCCTATCCTCTTTCCTATCCTATCCTCTATCCTATCCTATCCTCTATCCTATCCTATCCTCTATCCTATCCTATCCTCTATCCTATCCTATCCTCTATCCTATCCTATTCTCTGTCCTATCCTATCCTCTATCCTTTCCTATCGTCTATCCTATCCTCTATCCTATCCTATCATCTATCCTATCCTATCTTCTATCCTATCCTATCCTCTATCCTATCAAATCCCCTATCCTATCCTCTATCCTATTATATCCTGTATCCTATCGAATCCTCTATCCTATCCTATCATCTATCCTAAATCCTATCCTTTCCTGTATCCTATCTAATCCTCTATCATATCCTATCCTCTATCCTATCCTATCCTCTAGCCTATCCTATCCTCTATCCTATCCTAAAGTCTATCCTATCCTCTATCCTATCCTATCCTCTATCCTATCCTATCCTCTATCCTATCCTATCCTCTGTCCTATCCTATCCTCTATCCTATCCCGTCGTCTATCCTATCCTATCGTCTATCCTATCCTCTATCCTATCCTATCCTCTATCCTATCCTATCCTCTATCCTATCCTATCTTCTATCCTATCCTCTATCCTAGCGTATCCTCTATCCTATCCTATCCATTCCCCTATCCTATCCTCTATCCTATCCTATCCTGTATCCAATCGTATCCTCAATCCTATCCTTTCCTGTATCCTATTCTATCCTCTATCCTCTATCCTATCCAATCCTCTGTCCTATCCTATCCTCTATCCTATCCTATCGTGTATCCTATCCTCTATCCTATCCTATCCTCTATCCTATCCTATCGTCTATCCTATCCTGTATCCTATCCTATCCTCTATCCTATCCTATCCTCTATCCTATCAAATCCTCTATCCTATCCTATCCTCTATCCTATTCTATCCTCTATCCTATCCTATCCTCTATCCTATCCTATCCTCTATCCTATCCTATCTTCTATCCTATCCTATCCTCTATCCTATCAAATCCCCTATCCTATCCTATCCTGTATCCTATCCAATCCTCTATCCTATCCTGTATCCTATCGAATCCGATATCCTATCCTGTATCCTATCCAATCCTCTATCCTATCCTATCATCTATCCTCAATCCTATCCTTTCCTGTATCCTATCCAATCTTCTATCCCATCCTATCCTCTATCCTATCAACTCCCCTATCCTATTCTCTATCCTATCCTATTCTGTATCCTATCCAATCCTCTATCCTATCCTATCATCTATCCTCTATCCTATCCAATCCTCTACCCTATCCTATCCTCTATCCTATCATATCCTCTATCCTATCCTATCCTCTATCCTATCCTATCGTCTATGCTATCCTCTATCCTATCCTATCGTGTATCCTATCCAATCCTCTATCCTATCCTGTATCCTATCCAATCCGATATCCTATCCTCAATCCTATCCTTTCCTGTATCCTATCCTATCCTCTATCCTCTGTCCTATCCAATCCTCTGTCCTATTCTATCCTCTATCCTATCCTATCGTGTATCCTATCCTCTATGATATCCTATCCTCTATCCTATCCTATCCTCTTTCCTATCCTATCCTCTATCCTATCCTATCCTCTCTACTATCCTATCCTATCCTATGCTCTATCCTATCCTCTATCCTAGCCTATCCTCTATCCTATCCTATCCATTCCCCTATCCTATCCTCTATCCTATCCTATCCTCTATCCTATCCTATCCTCTATCCTATCCTATCTTCTATCCTATCCTATCCTCTATCCTATCAAATCCCCTATCCTATCCTATCCTGTATCCTATCCTATCCTCTATCCTATCCTATCCTCTATCCTATCCTATCCTATCCTCTATCCTATCCTATCATCTATCCTAAATCCTATCCTATCCTGTATCCTATCCAATCCTCTATCCTATCCTATCGTCTATGCTATCCTCTATACTATCCTATCCTCTATCCTATCCTATCCTCTATCCTATCCTATTCTCTATCCTATCCTATCCTCTATCCTATCCTATCCTCTATCCTATCCTATCCTCTATCCTATCCTATCCTCTATCCTATCCTCTCCTCTATCCTATCCTATCCTCTATCCTATCCTATCCTCTATCCTATCCTATCCTCTATCCTATCCTATCCTCTATCCTATCCTATCCTCTATCCTATCCTATCCTCTATCCTATCCTATCCTCTATCCTATCCTATCCTATCCTCTATCCTATCAAATCCCCTATCCTATCCTCAATCCTATCCTTTCCTGTATCTTATCCTATCCTCTATCTTCTATCCTATCCAATCCTCTGTCCTATTCTATCCTCTATCCTATCCTATCCTCTATCCTATCCTATCCTCTATTCTATCCTCTCCTCTATCCTATCCTATCCTCTATCCTATCCTATCCTCTATCCTATCCTATCCTCTATCCTATCCTATCCTCTATCCTATCCTATCCTCTATCCTATCCTATTCTCTGTCCTATCCTATCCTCTATCCTTTCCTATCGTCTATCCTATCCTCTATCCTATCCTATCATCTATCCTATCCTATCTTCTATCCTATCCTATCCTCTATCCTATCAAATCCCCTATCCTATCCTCTATCCTATTATATCCTGTATCCTATCGAATCCTCTATCCTATCCTATCATCTATCCTAAATCCTATCCTTTCCTGTATCCTATCTAATCCTCTATCATATCCTATCCTCTATCCTATCCTATCCTCTAGCCTATCCTATCCTCTATCCTATCCTAAAGTCTATCCTATCCTCTATCCTATCCTATCCTCTATCCTATCCTATCCTCTATCCTATCCTATCCTCTATCCTATCCTATCCTCTATCCTATCCTATCTTCTATCCTATCCTATCCTCTATCCTATCAAATCCCCTATCCTATCCTATCCTGTATCCTATCCAATTCTCTATCCTATCCTGTATCCTATCCAATCCGATATCCTATCCTGTATCCTATCCAATCCTCTATCCTATCCTATCATCTATCCTCAATCCTATCCTTTCCTGTATCCTATCCAATCTTCTATCCCATCCTATCCTCTATCCTATCAAATCCCCTATACTATCCTCTATCCTATCCTATTCTGTATCCTATCCAATCCTCTATCCTATCCTCTCATCTATCCTCTATCCTATCCAATCCTCTATCCTATCCTATCCTCTATCCTATCCTATCCTCTAGCCTATCCTATCCTCTATCCTATCCTAACGTCTATCCTATCCTCTATCCTATCCTATCCTATCCTCTATCCTATCCTATCCTCAATCCTATCCTTTCCTGTATCCTATCCAATCTTCTATCCCATCCTATCCTCTATCCTATCAAATCCCCTATCCTATCCTCTATCCTATCCTATTCTGTATCCTATCCTGTATCCTATCCAATCCGATATCCTTTCCTGTATCCTATCCAATCCTCTATCCTATCCTCTCATCTATCCTCTATCCTATCCAATCCTCTATCCTATCCTATTCTCTATCCTATCATATCCTCTATCCTATCCTATCCTCTATCCTATCCTATCGTCTATGCTATCCTCTATACTATCCAATCCTCTATCCTATCCTATCCTCTATCCTAGCGAATCCTCTATCCTATCCTATCCATTCCCCTATCCTATCCTCTATCCTATCCTATCCTGTATCGAATCCTATCCTCAATCCTATCCTTTCCTGTATCTTATCCTATCCTCTATCTTCTATCCTATCCAATCCTCTGTCCTATTCTATCCTCTATCCTATCCTATCGTGTATCCTATCCTCTATCCTATCCTATCCTCTATCCTATCCTATCTTCTATCCTATCCTATCCTCTATCCTATCAAATCCCCTATCCTATCCTATCCTGTATCCTATCCAATCCTCTATCCTATCCTGTATCCTATCCAATCCGATATCCTATCCTATCCTCTATCCTATCCTATCCTCTATCCTATCCTATCCTCTATCCTATCCTATCCTCTATCCTATCCTATCCTCTATCCTATCCTATCGTATCCTCTATCCTATCAAATCCCCTATCCTATCCTAAATCCTATCCTTTCCTGTATCCTATCGAATCCTCTATCATATCCTATCCTGTATCCTATCCTATCCTCTCTCCTATCCTATCTTCTATCCTATCCTATCCTCTATCCTATTTTTTTTTTTTTTTTTTTTTTTTTTCGAGGAGGTAATCTCGTTACGGATACCCGAACCCCCCCGTGGGGGGGGTGGTCCGGGTTATGTGGGACTCCTCGGCTGGTTGGTGCAACGCCGAGTATACCCACTAACTCCTCCCCGTCCGTCCCTAGACTCCTGGGGGCACCCGTGCTCTGCGCGCGCATGTCAATCCGGTGTGCCCCCGCCTTAGCATACCACCCGGGGGGGGGGGGGTGACGCGGCCCCCTCCCGTACCTACTCTATCCGAAGGCACCACGCAACGGACGACGTGGCGCCTTCCCCCCCTGTTAGGCCGCCCGATGAGCATCCGAGCCCCCGCCCGAGATGCCCGGGGCCTCCGGGGACGCCGTTGGTGACCGAGTGTAAGGGGATATCCGATCCCCCGCCTCGAGATCATCAAGGGCGTCCCCGCTCGCGTCAGAGGCGTCGCAACGGGGGTACGCCCCCGGGGCGTACCCTGCGCCGCCTCCCCCCCCTTCGGCCGGGATCGTGATTACGCTCCCGATCCCGTTCCGCAGCCTCATTCCGCAGCATAACCCGCTCGCAGAAGGAAGCGTACCCCCTCCACGCCTCCTCGCCACCGGCTGCCGCAGCGACGACAGCCGGGAGCGAGAGGTCGTGGCCCACCGCGCGCCGCAGGGCACGGCGCTCTCCCCCCCATGCCGGACACTCCACCAGAGTGTGTTGCGCCGTTCTATCCTATCCTATCCTCTATCCTATCAAATCCCCTATCCTATCCTCTATCCTATCCTATTCTCTGTCCTATCCTATCCTCTATCCTATCCTATCGTCTATCCTATCCTCTATCCTATCCTATCCTCTGTCCTATCCTATCCTCTATCCTATCCTATCTTCTATCCTATCCTATCCTCTATCCTATCAAATCCCCTATCTTATCCTCTATCCTATCCTATCCTGTATCCTATCCTATCCTCTATCCTATCCTATCCTCTATCCTATCCTATCCTCTATCCTATCCTATCCTACCCTCTATCCTATCCTATCCTCTCTCCTATCCTATCTTCTATCCTATCCTATCCTCTATCCTATCCTATCCTCTATCCTATCCTATCCTGTATCCTATCCAATCCTCTATCCTATCCTGTATCCTAACCAATCCTCTATCCTATCCTATCATCTATCCTCAATCCTATCCTTTCCTGTAACCTATCCAATCCTCTATCCTATCCTATCCTCTATCCTAGCCTATCCTCTATCCTATCCTATCCATTCCCCTATCCTATCCTCTATCCTATCCTATCCTGTATCCAATCCTATCCTCAATCCAATCCTTTCCTGTATCTTATCCTATCCTGTATCCTCTGTCCTATCCAATCCTCTGTCCTATTCTATCCTCTATCCTATCCTATCGTGTATCCTATCCTCTATCCTATCCTATCCTGTATCCTATCCTATCCTCTCTACTATCCTATCTTCTATCCTATCCTATCCTCTATCCTATCAAATCCACTATCCTATCCTCTATCCTATCCTATCCTATCCTCTATCCTAGCCTATCCTCTATCCTATCCTATCCATTCCCCTATCCTATCCTCTATCCTATCCTATCCTGTATCCAATCCTATCCTCAATCCTATCCTTTCCTGTATCCTATCCTATCCTGTATCCTCTGTCCCATCCAATCCTCTGTCCTATTCTATCCTCTATCCTATCCTATCCTCTATCCTATCCTATCATCTATCCTAAATCCTATCCTATCCTGTATCCTATCCAATCCTCTATCCTATTCTATCCTCTATCCTAGCCTATCCTCTATCCTATCCTATCCATTCCCCTATCCTATCCTCTATCCTATCCTATCCTGTATCCAATCCTATCCTCAATCCTATCCTTTCCTGTATCTTATCCTATCCTCTATCTTCTATCCTATCCAATCCTCTGTCCTATTCTATCCTCTATCCTATCCTATCGTGTATCCTATCCTCTATCCTATCCTATCCTCTATCCTATCCTATCCTCTTTCCTATCCTATCCTCTCTCCTATCCTATCTTCTATACTATCCTATCCTCTATCCTATCAAATCCACTATCCTATCCTCTATCCTATCCTATCCTATCCTCTATCCTAGCCTATCCTCTATCCTATCCTATCCATTCCCCTATCCTATCCTCTATCCTATCCTATCCTGTATCCAATCCTATCCTCAATCCTATCCTTTCCTGTATCCTATCCTATCCTCTATCCTCTATCCTATCCAATCCTCTGTCCTATCCTATCCTCTATCCTATCCTATCCTCTATCCTATCCTATCATCTATCCTAAATCCTATCCTATCCTGTATCCTATCCAATCCTCTATCCTATCCTATCCTCTATCCTAGCCTATCCTCTATCCTATCCTATCCATTCCCCTATCCTATCCTCTATCCTATCCTATCCTGTATCCAATCCTATCCTCAATCCTATCCTTTCCTGTATCTTATCCTATCCTCTATCTTCTATCCTATCCAATCCTCTGTCCTATTCTATCCTCTATCCTATCCTATCGTGTATCCTATCCTCTATCCTATCCTATCCTCTATCCTATCCTATCCTCTTTCCTATCCTATCCTCTATCCTATCCTATCCTCTATCCTATCCTATGCTCTTTACTATCCTATCCTCTAGTCTATCCTATCCTGTATCCTATCCTATCCTCTCTCCTATCCTATCTTCTATCCTATCCTATCCTCTATCCTATCAAATCCACTATCCTATCCTCTATCCTATCCTATCCTATCCTATGCTCTATCCTATCCTCTATCCTAGCCTATCCTCTATCCTATCCTATCCATTCCCCTATCCTATCCTCTATCCTATCCTATCCTGTATCCAATCCTAGACTCAATCCTATCCTTTCCTGTATCCTATCCTATCCTCTATCCTCTGTCCCATCCAATCCTCTGTCCTATTCTATCCTCTATCCTATCCTATCGTGTATCCTATCCTCTATCCTATCCTATTCTCTGGCCTATCCTATCCTCTATCCTATCCTATCGTCTATCCTGTCCTCTATCCTATCCTATCCTATCGTCTATCCTGTCCTCTATCCTATCCTATGCTCTGTCCTATCCTATCCTCTATTCTATCCTATCGTCTATCCTATCCTCTATCCTATCCTATCCTCTATCCTATCCTATCCTATCCTATGCTATATCCTATCCTCTATCCTAGCCAATCCTCTATCCTATCCTATCCATTCCCCTATCCTATCCTCTATCCTATCCTATCCTGTATCCAATCCTATCCTCAATCCTATCCTCAATCCTATCCTTTCCTGTATCCTATCCAATCCTCTATCCTATCCTATCATCTATCCTCTATCCTATCCTATCCTCTATCCTATCCTATCCTATCCTCTATCCTATCAAATCCCCTATCCTATCCTAAATCCTATCCTTTCCTGTATCCGATCGAATCCTCTATCCTATCCTATCCTCTATCCTATCCTATCCTATCATCTATCCTATCAAATCCCCTATTATATCCTAAATCCTATCCTTTCCTGTATCCTATCGAATCCTCTTTCATATCCTATCGTGTATCCTATCCTCTATCCTATCCTATCCTCTATCCTATCCTATCCTCTTTCCTATCCTATCCTCTATCCTATCCTATCCTGTATCCTATCCAATCCTCTATCCTATCCTGTATCCTATCCAATCCTCTATCCTATCCTATCATCTATCCTCAATCCTATCCTTTCCTGTATCCTATCCTATCCTCTATCCTATCCTATCCTCTATCCTATCCTATCCTCTATCCTATCCTATCCTCTATCCTATCCTATCATCTATCCTATCCTATCCTCTATCCTATCCAATCCTCTATCCTATCCTGTATCCTATCCAATCCTCTATCCTATCCTATCATCTATCCTCAATCCTATCCTTTCCTGTATCCTATCCTATCCTCTATCCTATCCTATCCTCTATCCTATCCTATCCTCTATCCTATCCTATCCTCTATCCTATCCTATCCTCTTTCCTATCCTATCCTCTATCCTATCCTATCCTGTATCCTATCCAATCCTCTATCCTATCCTGTATCCTATCCAATACTCTATCCTATCCTGTATGTTATCCAATCCTCTATCCTATCCTATCATCTATCCTCAATCCTATCCTTTCCTGTATCCTATCCAATCCTCTATCCTATCCTATCTTCTATCCTATCCTATCCTCTATCCTATCCTATCCTATCCTATCCTATCCTCTATCCTATCCTCTATCCTAGCCTATCCTCTATCCTATCCTCTATCCTATCCTCTATCCTAGCCTATCCTCTATCCTATCCTATCAAATCCCCGATCCTATCCTCTATCCTATCCTATCCTCTATCCTATCCTATCCTCTATTCTATACTATCCTCTATCCTATCCTATCCTCTATCCTATCCTATCGTCTATCCTGTCCTCTATCCTATCCTATCCTCTATCCTATCCTATCCTCTATCCTATCCTATATCCTATCCTATCCTATCCTCTATCCTATCAAATCCCCTATCCTATCCTCTATCCTATCCTATCCTGTATCCAATCCTATCCTCAATCCTATCCTTTCCTGTATCCTATCCTATCCTCTATCCTCTATCCTATCCAATCCTCTGTCCTATCCTATCCTCTATCCTATCCTATCGTGTATCCTATCCTCTATCCTATCCTATCCTCTATCCTATCCTATCCTCTTTCCTATCCTATCCTCTATCCTATCCTATCCTGTATCCTATCCAATCCTCTATCCTATCCTGTATCCTATCCAATCCTCTATCCTATCCTGTATGTTATCCAATCCTCTATCCTATCCTATCATCTATCCTCAATCCTATCCTTTCCTGTATCCTGTCCAATCCTCTATCCTATCCTATCTTCTATCCTATCCTATCCTCTATCCTATCCTATCCTATCCTATCCTATCCTATCCTCTATCCTATCCTCTATCCTAGCCTATCCTCTATCCTATCCTATCAAATCCCCTATCCTATCCTCTATCCTATCCTATCCTATCCTATCCTATCCTCTATCCTATCCTCTATCCTAGCCTATCCTCTATCCTATCCTATCAAATCCCCTATCCTATCCTCTATCCTATCCTATCCTGTATCCTATCCAATCCTCTATCCTATCCTATCCTGTATCATATCCAATCCTCTATCCTATCCTGTACCCTATCCAATCCTCTATCCTATCCTATCCTCTATCCTATCCTATCCTATCCTATCCTCTATCCTAGCCTATCCTCTATCCTATCCTATCCATTCCCCTATCGTATCCTCTATCCTATCATATCCTGTATCCAATCCTATCCTCAATCCTATCCTTTCCTGTATCCTATCCTATCCTCTATCCTCTATCCTATCCAATCCTCTGTCCTATCCTATCCTCTATCCTATCCTATCGTGTATCCTATCCTCTATCCTATCCTATCCTATCCTCTTTCCTATCGTATCCTCTATCCTATCCTATCCTGTATCCTATCCAATCCTCTATCCTATCCTGTATCCTATCCAATCCTCTATCCTATCCTATCATCTATCCTCAATCCTATCCTTTCCTGTATCCTATCCTATCCTCTATCCTATCCTATCCTCTATCCTATCCTATCCTCTATCCTATCCTATCCTCTATCCTATCCTATCCTCTATCCTATCCTATCCTCTATCCTATCCTATCCTCTATCCTATCCTATCCTCTATCCTATCCTGACCTCTCTCCTATCCTATCGTCTATCCTACCCTCTAACCTATCCTATCCTCTATCCTAACCTCTCCTCTATCCTATCCTATCAAATCCCCTATCCTATCCTCTATCCTATCCTATCCTCTATCCTATCCTATCCTCTATTCTATACTATCCTCTATCCTATCCTATCCTCTATCCTATCCTATCGTCTATCCTGTCCTCTATCCTATCCTATCCTCTATCCTATCCTATCCTCTATCCTATCCTATCTTCTATCCTATCCTATCCTCTATCCTATCAAATCCCCTATCCTATCCTCTATCCTATCCTATCCTATCCTATCCTATCCTCTATCCTATCCTCTATCCTAGCCTATCCTCTATCCTATCCTATCAAATCCCCTATCCTATCCTCTATCCTATCCTATCCTCTATCCTATCCTATCCTCTATCCTATCCTATCCTCTATCCTATCCTATCCTCTATCCTATCCTATCCTCTATCCTATCCTATCCTCTATCCTATCCTGACCTCTCTCCTATCCTATCGTCTATCCTATCCTCTAACCTATCCTATCCTCTATCCTAACCTCTCCTCTATCCTATCCTATCAAATCCCCTATCCTATCCTCTATCCTATCCTATCCTCTATCCTATCCTATCCTCTTTCCTATCCTATCCTCTATCCTATCCTATCCTGTATCCTATCCAATCCTCTATCCTATCCTATCATCTATCCTCAATCCTATCTTCTATCCTATCCTATCCTCTATCCTATCAAATCCCCTATCCTATCCTCTATCCTATCCTATCCTGTATCCTATCCAATCCTCTATCCTATCCTGTACCCTATCCAATCCTCTATCCTATCCTATCCTCTATCCTATCCTATCCTATCCTATCCTCTATCCTATCCTCTATCCTAGCCTATCCTCTATCCTATCCTATCCATTCCCCTATCGTATCCTCTATCCTATCATATCCTGTATCCAATCCTATCCTCAATCCTATCCTTTCCTGTATCCTATCCTATCCTCTATCCTCTATCCTATCCAATCCTCTGTCCTATCCTATCCTCTATCCTATCCTATCGTGTATCCTATCCTCTATCCTATCCTATCCTCTATCCTATCCTATCCTCTTTCCTATCCTATCCTCTATCCTATCCTATCCTGTATCCTATCCAATCCTCTATCCTATCCTGTATCCTATCCAATCCTCTATCCTATCCTATCATCTATCCTCAATCCTATCTTCTATCCTATCCTATCCTCTATCCTATCCTATCCTCTATCCTATCCTATCCTCTATCCTATCCTATCCTCTATCCTATCCTGACCTCTCTCCTATCCTATCGTCTATCCTATCCTCTAACATATCCTATCCTCTATCCTATCCTATCCTCTATCGTATCCTATCCTCTATTCTATACTATCCTCTATCCTATCCTATCCTCTATCCTATCCTATCGTCTATCCTATCCTCTATCCTATCCTATCCTCTATCCTATCCTATCCTCTATCCTATCCTATCTTCTATCCTATCCTATCCTCTATCCTACCCTATCCTCTATCCTATAATACCCTCTATCCTATCCTATCCTCTACCATATCCTATCATCTATCCTATCCTATCCTCTATCCTATCCTATCCTCTATCCTATCCTATCCTCTATCCTATCCTATCCTCTATCCTATCCAATCCTTTGTCGAATGCTATGCTCTATCCTATCCTATCCTCTATCCTATCCTATTCTCTATCCTATCCCATCATCTATCCTATACTATGCTCTATCCTACCCTATCCTCCATCCTATCCTATCATCTATCCTATAATATACTCTGTCCTATCCTATTCTCTATCCTATCCTATCCTCCATCTAATCCTCTATCCCATCCTCTATCCTATCCCCTATCCTATCCTCTACATTATCGTATCCTCCATCCTCTATCCTCTATCCTGTCCTACCATCTATCCTATCCTATCCTCTATCCTATCCTATCCTCTATCGTATCCTACCATCAATCCTATACTATCCTCTATACTATCCTATCCTCTATCCTATCCTATCCTCTATCCTATCCTGACCTCTCTCCTATCCTATCGTCTATCCTATCCTCTAAACTATCCTATCCTCTATCCTAACCTATCCTCTATCCTATCCTATCAAATCCCCTATCCTATCCTCTATCCTATCCTATCCTCTATCCTATCCTATCCTCTATTCTATACTATCCTCTATCCTATCCTATCCTCTATCCTATCCTATCGTCTATCCTATCCTCTATCCTATCCTATCCTCTATCCTATCCTATCCTCTATCCTATCCTATCTTCTATCCTATCCTATCCTCTATCCTACCCTATCCTCTATCCTATAATACCCTCTATCCTATCCTATCCTCTACCATATCCTATCATCTATCCTATCCTATCCTCTATCCTATCCTATCCTCTATCCTATCCTATCCTCTATCCTATCCAATCCTTTGTCGAATGCTATGCTCTATCCTATCCTATCCTCTATCCTATCCTATTCTCTATCCTATCCCATCATCTATCCTATCCTATCATCTATCCTATACTATGCTCTATCCTATCCTATCCTCCATCCTATCCTATCATCTATCCTATAATATACTCTGTCCTATCCTATTCTCTATCCTATACTATCCTCCATCTTATCCTCTATCCCATCCTCTATCCTATCCCCTATCCTATCCTCTACATTATCGTATCCTCCATCCTCTATCCTCTATCCTGTCCTACCATCTATCCTATCCTATCCTCTATCGTATCCTACCATCAATCCTATACTATCCTCTATACTATCCTATCCTCTATCCTTTCCGATCCTCTATCCTATCCTATCGTCTATCCTTTCCGACCCTCTATCCTATCCTATCCTCTATCCTATCCTATACTCTATCTTATCCTATCGTCTATCCCATCGTATCCCCTTATCCTATCCTCTATTCTATCCTATCCACTATCCTATCCTATACTCTATCCTATCGTATCCTCTATACAATCCTATTCTCTATACTTTCCTATCCTCTATCCTATCCTACCCTGTATCCAATCCTACCGGGGAGAGGATATGATAGAGTATGCGATATTATAGAGGATAGGATAGGATAGAGGATAGGATAGGATAGATGATATTATACGAAAGAGGATAGGATATGATGGAGGATAGGATAGGATTGAGGATAGGATAGGGGATTGGATAGGATAGTGGATAGGATACGTTTGAGGATTGGATAGGATAGAGAATAGGATAGGATAGATGATATTATAGTGTGGATTGGATTTTTGCCGAGGATAGGTATCACGGGGCGGAATAACGAACTGCGAAAATTCCCAAAAAATATCTTTACTTGTCGAAGTGCTCGGAACTGAGGTTGCTCGGAATCTGTCTAGTCTTCGGTTCTCCTAGAGGCTATGGAGGGGCGAATCCTAGCTTGCCGCGACTGCCTGCCGGGGTGCTGGAAAAACCCAAGGGTTGGAAACTTCGGGGCCCCCGGGCACTGCTCGCCACATGGCTCGGACCCATTCACATTTGGGTTGCAGATGCCCGGGAGTCCCGCGCCATGAATTGGGCCCGCCGAAGGTCTCCGGTTTACGATCCCGGCGCAATAAAATGTACCCTCGTAGGAAATGCCCACAATAGCAAAGAGGATAAGATAGGATAGAGAATAGGATAGCATAGAGGATATGATAGGATAGAGGATAGGATAGGATAGAGGATAGGATAGGATAGAGGATAGGATAGGATAGAGGATAGGATAGGAAAGATGATATTATAGGAAAGAGAATAGAATATGATGGAGGATAGGATAGGATTGAGGATACGATATTATAGAGGATAGAATAGGATAGAGAAAAGGATAGGTTAGAGGACAGGATAGGATAGTGGATAGTATAGGATGGATGATAGCATACAGGATAGGATAGAGGATTGGATAGGATTGAGGATAGGATAGGATAGAGGATACGATAGGATAGACGATAGGATAGGATAGAGGAAAGGATAGAATAGAGGATAGGATAGGATACAGGATAGGATAGGATAGAGGATCGGATAGGATACAGGATAGGATAGGATAGAGGATAGGATAGGATAGAGGATAGGATAGGATTGAGGATATTATGGGATATAGGATACGATAGGATAGAGGATAGGATACGGTAGAGGATGGGATAGGATAGAGGATAGGATAGGACAGAGGATAGGATAGGATAGAGGAAAGAGGATAGGATAGGATAGAGGATAGGATATTATAAAGCATAGGATAGGATAGAGGATATTATAGGATATAGGATACGGTAGGATAGAGGATAGGATAGGAAAGAGGATTGGATAGGATAGAGGATAGGATAGGATATATGATAGGATAGGATAAAGGATTGGATAGAATAGAGGATATTATACGATAGAGGATAGGATAGGATAGAGGATATTATAGGATAGACGATAATATAGGATAGAGGATGGGATAGGATAGAGGATACGATAGGATAGAGGATACGATAGAATAGAGGATAGTATAGGAAAGAGGATTGGATAGGATAGAGGATAGGATAGGAAAGAGGATTGGATAGGATAGAGGATAGGATAGGATAAAGGATTGGATAGAATAGAGGATATTATACGATAGAGGATAGGATAGGATAGAGGATATTATAGGATAGACGACAGGATAGGATAGAGGATGGGATAGGATAGAGGATGCGATAGGATAGAGGACAGGATACGATAGAGGATGGGATAGGATAGAGGATACGATAGGATAGAGGATATTATGGCATATAGGATGGGATAGGATAGAGGATAGGATAGGATAGAGGATAGGATATGATAGAGGATAGGATAGGATAGAGGATAGGATAGGATAGAGGATAGGATACGATAGAGGATGGGATAGGATAGAGGATAGGATAGGATAGAGGACAGGATATTATAACGGATAGGATAGGATAGCGGATATTATAGGATATTGGATACGATAGGATAGAGGATAGGATACGTTGGAGGATGGGATAGGATAGAGAATACGATAGGATAGAGGATATGATAGGATAGAGGATTGGATAGGATAGAGGATAGGATAGGATAGAGGATATTATGGCATATAGGATGGGATAGGATAGAGGATAGGATAGGATAGAGGATAGGATATGATAGAGGATAGGATAGGATAGAGGATAGGATAGGATAGAGGATAGGATAGGATAGCGGATAGGATATAATAGAGGATAGGATACGATAGAGGATAGGATAGGATAGAGTATAGGATAGGATAGAGGATAGGATAGGATAGAGGGTAGCATAGGATAGAGGATTGGATAGGATAGGATAGAGGATAGGATCGGATAGAGGATAGGATATAATAGAGGATAGGATAGGATAGAGAGTAGCATAGGATAGAGGATTGGATAGGATAGGATAGAGGATAGGATAGGATAGAGGATAGGATAGGGTAGAGGATAGGATACGATAGAGGATAGGATAGGATAGAGGATAGGATCGGATAGAGGATAGGATAGGATAGAGGAAAGGATAGGATAGAGGATAGGATAGGATAGAGGATACGATAGGATAGGATAGAGGATAGGATAGGTTAGAGGATAGGATAGGATAGAGGATAGGATATGATAGAGGATAGGATAGGATAGAGGATAGGATAGGATAGAGGATAGGATAGGATAGAGGATAGGATATGATAGAGGATAGGATAGGATAGAGGATAGGATAGGATAGAGGATAGGATAGGATAGAGGATAGGATAGGATAGCGGATAGGATATAATAGAGGATAGGATACGATAGAGGATAGGATAGGATAGAGGATAGGATAGGATAGAGGATAGGATAGGATAGAGGGTAGCATAGGATAGAGGATTGGATAGGATAGGATAGAGGATAGGATAGGATAGAGGGTAGCATAGGATAGAGGATTGGATAGGATAGGATAGAGGATAGGATCGGATAGAGGATAGGATATGATAGAGGATACGATAGGATAGGATAGAGGATAGGATAGGATAGAGGATAGGATAGGATAGAGGATAGGATATGATAGAGGATAGGATAGGATAGAGGATAGGATAGGATAGAGGATAGGATAGGATAGCGGATAGGATATAATAGAGGATAGGATACGATAGAGGATAGGATAGGATAGAGTATAGGATAGGATAGAGGATAGGATAGGATAGAGGGTAGCATAGGATAGAGGATTGGATAGGATAGGATAGAGGATAGGATCGGATAGAGGATAGGATATAATAGAGGATAGGATAGGATAGAGGGTAGCATAGGATAGAGGTTTGGATAGGATAGGATAGAGGATAGGATAGGATAGAGGATAGGATAGGGTAGAGGATAGGATACGATAGAGGATAGGATAGGATAGAGGATAGGATCGGATAGAGGATAGGATAGGATAGAGGATAGGATAGGATAGAGGATAGGATAGGATAGAGGATACGATAGGATAGGATAGAGGATAGGATAGGTTAGAGGATAGGATAGGATAGAGGATAGGATATGATAGAGGATAGGATAGGATAGAGGATAGGATAGGATAGAGGATAGGATAGGATAGAGGATAGGATAGGATAGCGGATAGGATATAATAGAGGATAGGATACGATAGAGGATAGGATAGGATAGATGATAGGATAGGATAGAGGATAGGATAGGATAGAGGGTAGCATAGGATAGAGGATTGGATAGGATAGGATAGAGTATAGGATAGGATAGAAGATAGGATAGGATAGAGGATAGGATAGGGTAGAGGATAGGATACGATAGAGGATAGGATAGGATAGCGGATAGGATATAATAGAGGATAGGATACGATAGAGGATAGGATAGGATAGAGGATAGGATAGGATAGAGGATAGGATAGGATAGAGGATAGGATAGGATAGAGGGTAGCATAGGATAGAGGATTGGATAGGATAGGATAGAGGATAGGATAGGATAGAGGATAGGATAGGATAGGATAGAGGATAGGATATAATGGAGGATAGGATACGATAGAGGATAGGATAGGATAGAGGATAGGACAGGATAGAGGATAGGATAGGATAGAGGGTAGCATAGGATAGAAGGTTGGATAGGATAGGATAGAGGATAGGATAGGATAGAGGATAGGATAGGGTAGAGGATAGGATACGATAGAGGATAGGATAGGATAGAGGATAGGATCGGATAGAGGATAGGATAGGATAGGATAGAGTATAGGATAGGATAGAGGAAAGGATAGGATAGAGGATAGGATAGGATAGAGGATAGGATAGGATAGAGGATAGGATATGATAGAGGATAGGATAGGATGGAGGATCGGATAGGATAGAGGATTGGATCGGATAGAGGATAGGATAGGATAGGATAGAGGACAGGATAGGATAGAGGATAGGATAGGATAGAGGATACGATAGGATAGAGAATAGGACAGGATAGATGATATTATAGGAAAGAGGATAGGATATGTTAGAGGTTACGATATTATAGAGGATAGGATAGAGGATCGGATAGGATAGAGGATTGGATAGGATAGAGGATACGATACGATAGAGGGTAGCATAGGATAGAAGATTGGATAGGATAGGATAGAGGATAGGATAGGATAGAGGATAGGATAGGGTACAGGATAGGATACGATAGAGGATAGGATAGGATAGAGGATAGGATCGGATAGAGGATAGGATAGGATAGAGGATAGGATCGGATAGAGGATAGGATAGGATAGGATAGAGTATAGGATAGGATAGAGGAAAGGATAGGATAGAGGATAGGATAGGATAGAGGATAGGACAGGATAGAGGATAGGATAGGATAGAGGGTAGCATAGGATAGAAGATTGGATAGGATAGGATAGAGGATAGGATAGGATAGAGGATAGGATAGGGTAGAGGATAGGATACGATAGAGGATAGGATAGGATAGAGGATACTATCGGATAGAGGATAGGATATGATAGGATAGAGTATAGGATAGGATAGAGGAAAGGATAGGATAGAGGATAGGATAGGATAGAGGATAGGATAGGATAGAGGATAGGATAGGATAGAGGATAGGATAGGATGGAGGATCGGATAGGATAGAGGATTGGATCAGATAGAGGATAGGATAGGATAGGATAGAGGACAGGATAGGATAGAGGATAGGATAGGATAGAGGAAAGGATAGGATAGAGGATAGGATAGGATAGAGGATAGGATAGGATAGAGGATAGGATAGGATAGAGGATAGGATAGGATGGAGGATCGGATAGGATAGAGGATTGGATCGGATAGAGGATAGGATAGGATAGGATAGAGGACAGGATAGGATAGAGGATAGGATAGGATAGAGGATAGGATAGGATAGAGAATAGGATAGGATAGATGATATTATAGGAAAGAGGATATTATAGGAAAGAGGATAGGATATGTTAGAGGTTACGATATTATAGAGGATAGGATAGAGGATCGGATAGGATAGAGGATTGGATAGGATAGAGGATACGATACGATAGAGGATAGGATAGAGAATATGATACGGTAGAGGATAGGATAGGATAGAGGACAAGATAGGATCGAGGATAGGATAGGATAGAGGATAGGATCGGATAGAGGATAGGATATGATAAAGGATAGGATAGGATAGAGGATAGGATGGGATAGAGGATAGGATAGGATAGAGGATAGGATAGGATAGAGGATAGGATAGGATAGAGGATAGGATATGATAGAGGATAGGATAGGATAGAGGATAGGATAGGATAGAGGATAGGATAGGATAGAGGATAGGATAGGATAGCGGATAGGATATAATAGAGGATAGGATACGATAGAGGATAGGATAGGATAGAGGATAGGATAGGATACAGGATAGGATACGATAGAGGATAGGATAGGATAGAGTATAGGATAGGATAGAGGATAGGATAGGATAGAGTGTAGCATAGGATAGAGGATTGGATAGGATAGGATAGAGGATAGGATCGGATAGAGGATAGGATATGATAAAGGAGAGGATAGGATAGAGGATAGGATGGGATAGAGGATAGGATAGGATAGGATAGAGGATAGGATAGGATAGAGGATACGATAGGATAGGATAGAGGATAGGATAGGATAGAGGATACGATAGGATAGGATAGAGGATAGGATAGGATAGGATAGAGGATAGGATATGATAGAGGATAGGATAGGATAGAGGATAGGATAGGATAGAGGATGGGATAGGATAGGATAGAGGACAGGATAGGATAGAGGATAGGATAGGATAGAGGATAGGATAGGATAGAGAATAGGATAGGATAGATGATATTATAGGAAAGAGGATAGGATATGTTAGAGGTTACGATATTATAGAGGATAGGATAGAGGATCGGATAGGATAGAGGATTGGATAGGATAGAGGATACGATACGATAGAGGATAGGATAGAGAATATGATACGGTAGAGGATAGGATAGGATAGAGGATAAGATAGGATAGAGGATAGGATAGGATAGAGGATAGGATCGGATAGAGGATAGGATATGATAAAGGATAGGGTAGGATAGAGGATAGGATGGGATAGAGGATAGGATAGGATAGAGGATAGGATAGGATAGAGGATAGGATACGGTAGAGGATAGGATAGGATAGGATAGAGGATAGGATACGGTAGAGGATAGGATAGGATAGAGTATAGGATAGGATAGAGGATAGGATAGGATAGAGGGTAGCATAGGATAGAGGATTGGATAGGATAGGATAGAGGATAGGATCGGATAGAGGATAGGATATGATAAAGGAGAGGATAGGATAGAGGATAGGATGGGATAGAGGATAGGATAGGATAGGTTAGAGGATAGGATAGGATAGAGGATACGATAGGATAGGATAGAGGATAGGATAGGATAGAGGTTAGGATAGAGGATTGGATAGGATAGAGGATAGGATAGGATAGAGGATAGGATAGGGTAGAGGATAGGATAGGATAGAGGATAGGATAGGATAGAGGATAGGATAGGATAGCGGATAGGATATAATAGAGGATAGGATAGGATAGAGGATAGGATAGGATAGAGGATAGGATAGGATAGAGGATAGGATATAATAGAGGATAGGATAGGATAGAGGGTAGCATAGGATAGAGGATTGGATAGGATAGAGGATAGGATACGATAGAGGATAGGATAGGATAGAGGATAGGATAGGATAGAGGGTAGCATAGGATAGAGGATTGGATAGGATAGAGGATTGGATAGGATAGGATAGAGGATAGGATAGGATAGAGGATAGGATAGGATAGAGGATAGGATACGATAGAGGATAGGATAGGATAGAGGATAGGATCGGATAGAGGATAGGATAGGATAGAGGATAGGATAGGATAGAGGATAGGATAGGATAGAGGATACGATAGGATAGGATAGGTTAGAGGATAGGAAAGGATAGAGGATAGGATATGATAGAGGATAGGATAGGATAGAGGATAGGATAGGATAGAGGATAGGATAGGATAGAGGATAGGATAGGATAGAGGATAGGATAGGATAGAGGATAGCTTAGGATAGCGGATAGGATATAATAGAGGATAGGATAGGATAGAGGATAGGGTAGGATAGAGGATAGGATATAATAGAGGATAGGATAGGATAGAGGGTAGCATAGGATAGAGGATTGGATAGGATAGAGGATAGGATAGGATAGAGGATACGATAGGATAGGATAGAGGATAGGATAGGATAGAGGATAGGATAGGGTAGAGGATAGGATACGATAGAGGATAGGATAGGATAGAGGATAGGATCGGATAGAAGATAGGATAGGATAGAGGATAGGATAGGATAGAGGATACGATAGGATAGGATAGAGGATAGGATAGGTTAGAGGATAGGATAGGATAGAGGATAGGATATGATAGAGGATAGGATAGGGTAGAGGATAGGATACGATAGAGGATAGGATAGGATAGAGCATAGGATAGGATAGGATAGAGGATAGGATAGGATAGAGGATAGGATAGGATAGCGGATAGGTTATAATAGAGGATAGGATACGATAGAGGATAGGATAGGATAGAGGATAGGATAGGATAGAGGGTAGCATAGGATAGAGGATTGGATAGGATAGGATAGAGGATAGGATAGGGTAGAGGATAGGATAGGATAGAGGATAGGATAGGGTAGAGGATAGGATACGATAGAGGATAGGATAGGATAGAGGATAGGATCGGATAGAGGATAGGATCGGATAGAGGATAGGATAGGATAGAGGATAGGATAGGATAGAGGATAGGATAGGGTAGAGGATAGGATACGATAGAGGATAGGATAGGATAGAGCATAGGATAGGATAGGATAGAGTATAGGATAGGATAGAGGAAAGGATAGGATAGAGGATAGGATAGGATAGAGGATTGGATAGGATAGGATAGAGGATAGGATAGGATAGAGGATAGGATAGGATAGAGGATAGGATAGGATAGAGGATAGGATAGGATAGAGGATAGGATATAATAGAGGATAGGATAGGATAGAGGATAGGATAGGGTAGAGGATAGGATACGATAGAGGATAGGATAGGATAGAGGATAGGATAGGATAGAGGATAGGATAGGATAGCGGATAGGATATAATAGAGGATAGGATAGGATAGAGGATAGGATAGGATAGAGGATAGGATAGGATAGAGGATAGGATATAATAGAGGATAGGATAGGATAGAGGGTAGCATAGGATAGAGGATTGGATAGGATAGGATAGAGGATAGGATAGGATAGAGGATAGGATAGGATAGAGGATAGGATAGGATAGGATAGAGGATAGGATAGGTTAGAGGATAGGATAGGATAGAGGATAGGATATGATAGAGGATAGGATAGGGTAGAGGATAGGATAGGATAGAGGATAGGATAGGATAGAGGATAGGATGGGATAGAGGATAGGATAGGATAGGTTAGAGGATAGGATAGGATAGAGGATACGATAGGATAG
This sequence comes from Halictus rubicundus, assembly GCF_050948215.1. NCBI lineage: Eukaryota > Metazoa > Arthropoda > Insecta > Hymenoptera > Halictidae > Halictus > Halictus rubicundus. Next base: position 80,389 of record NW_027489016.1, on the reverse strand, counting down.
GATAGAGGATAGGATAGGATAGAGGATAGGATAGAGGATTGGATAGGATAGAGGATAGGATACGATAGAGGATAGGACAGGATAGAGGATAGACGATATGAGGATAGGATATAATAGAGAATAGGATAGGATAGATGATATTATAGGAAAGAGGATAGGATATGATAGAGGATACGATATTATATAGGATAGGATAGGATAGAGGATCGGATAGGATAGAGGATTGGATAGGATAGAGGATACGATACGATAGAGGATAGGATAGAGAATATGATACGGTAGAGGATAGGATAGGATAGAGGATAGGATAGGATAGAGTATAGGATAGGATAGAGGATAGCATAGGATAGAGGGTAGCATAGGATAGAGGATTGGATAGGATAGGATAGAGGATAGGATCGGATAGAGGATAGGATATGATAAAGGAGAGGATAGGATAGAGGATAGGATGGGATAGAGGATAGGATAGGATAGGATAGAGGATAGGATAGGATAGAGGATACGATAGGATAGGATAGAGGATAGGATAGGATAGAGGATAGGATAGAGGATTGGATAGGATAGAGGATAGGATACGATAGAGGATAGGATTGGATAGAGGATAGGAGACGATATGAGGATAGGATATAATAGAGAATAGGATAGGATAGATGATATTATAGGAAAGAGGATAGGATAAGATAGAGGATACGATATTATAGAGGATAGGATAGGATAGAGGTTCGGATAGGATAGAGGAATGGATAGGATAGAGGATACGATACGATAGAGGATAGGATAGAGAATATGATACGGTAGAGGATAGGATAGGATAGAGGATAGGATAGGATAGAGGATATGATAGGATAGAGGATAGGATAGGATAGAGGATAGGATAGGATAGTGGATACGATAGGATAGGATAGAGGATAGGATAGGATAGAGGATAGGATAGGATAGAGGATAGGATATGATAGAGGATAGGATACGATAGAGGATAGGATAGGATAGAGGATAGGATAGGATAGAGGATAGGATATAATAGAGGATAGGATTCGATAGAGGATAGGATAGGATAGAGGATAGGATAGGATAGAGGGTAGCATAGGATAGAGGATTGGATAGGATAGAGGATTGGATAGGATAGGATAGAGGATAGGATAGGATAGAGGATAGGATAGGATAGAGGATAGGATAGGATAGAGGATAGGATAGGGTAGAGGATAGGATACGATAGAGGATAGGATAGGATAGAGGATAGGATCGGATAGAGGATAGGATTGGATAGAGGATAGGATAGGATAGAGGATAGGATAGGATAGAGGATAGGATAGGATAGAGGGTAGCATAGGATAGAGGATTGGATAGGATAGGATAGAGGATAGGATAGGGTAGAGGATAGGATAGGATAGAGGATAGGATAGGGTAGAGGATAGGATAGGATAGAGGATAGGATAGGATAGAGGATAGGATAGGATAGCGGATAGGATATAATAGAGGATAGGATAGGATAGAGGATAGGATAGGATAGAGGATAGGATAGGATAGAGGATAGGATATAATAGAGGATAGGATAGGATAGAGGGTAGCATAGGATAGAGGATTGGATAGGATAGAGGATAGGATACGATAGAGGATAGGATAGGATAGAGGATAGGATAGGATAGAGGGTAGCATAGGATAGAGGATTGGATAGGATAGAGGATTGGATAGGATAGGATAGAGGATAGGATAGGATAGAGGATAGGATAGGATAGAGGATAGGATACGATAGAGGATAGGATAGGATAGAGGATAGGATCGGATAGAGGATAGGATAGGATAGAGGATAGGATAGGATAGAGGATAGGATAGGATAGAGGATACGATAGGATAGGATAGGTTAGAGGATAGGAAAGGATAGAGGATAGGATATGATAGAGGATAGGATAGGATAGAGGATAGGATAGGATAGAGGATAGGATAGGATAGAGGATAGGATAGGATAGAGGATAGGATAGGATAGAGGATAGCTTAGGATAGCGGATAGGATATAATAGAGGATAGGATAGGATAGAGGATAGGGTAGGATAGAGGATAGGATATAATAGAGGATAGGATAGGATAGAGGGTAGCATAGGATAGAGGATTGGATAGGATAGAGGATAGGATAGGATAGAGGATACGATAGGATAGGATAGAGGATAGGATAGGATAGAGGATAGGATAGGGTAGAGGATAGGATACGATAGAGGATAGGATAGGATAGAGGATAGGATCGGATAGAAGATAGGATAGGATAGAGGATAGGATAGGATAGAGGATACGATAGGATAGGATAGAGGATAGGATAGGTTAGAGGATAGGATAGGATAGAGGATAGGATATGATAGAGGATAGGATAGGGTAGAGGATAGGATAGGATAGAGGATAGGATAGGATAGAGGATAGGATAGGATAGCGGATAGGTTATAATAGAGGATAGGATACGATAGAGGATAGGATAGGATAGAGGATAGGATAGGATAGAGGGTAGCATAGGATAGAGGATTGGATAGGATAGGATAGAGGATAGGATAGGGTAGAGGATAGGATAGGATAGAGGATAGGATAGGGTAGAGGATAGGATACGATAGAGGATAGGATAGGATAGAGGATAGGATCGGATAGAGGATAGGATCGGATAGAGGATAGGATAGGATAGAGGATAGGATAGGATAGAGGATAGGATAGGGTAGAGGATAGGATACGATAGAGGATAGGATAGGATAGAGCATAGGATAGGATAGAGGATAGGATAGGATAGAGGATAGGATAGGGTAGAGGATAGGATACGATAGAGGATAGGATAGGATAGAGGATAGGATAGGATAGAGGATAGGATAGGATAGCGGATAGGATATAATAGAGGATAGGATAGGATAGAGGATAGGATAGGATAGAGGATAGGATAGGATAGAGGATAGGATATAATAGAGGATAGGATAGGATAGAGGGTAGCATAGGATAGAGGATTGGATAGGATAGGATAGAGGATAGGATAGGATAGAGGATAGGATAGGATAGAGGATAGGATAGGGTAGAGGATAGGATACGATAGAGGATAGGATAGGATAGAGGATAGGATCGAATAGAGGATAGGATAGGATAGAGGATAGGATAGGATAGAGGATAGGATAGGATAGAGGATACGATAGGATAGGATAGAGGATAGGATAGGTTAGAGGATAGGATAGGATAGAGGATAGGATATGATAGAGGATAGGATAGGGTAGAGGATAGGATAGGATAGAGGATAGGATAGGATAGAGGATAGGATAGGATAGCGGATAGGATATAATAGAGGATAGGATACGATAGAGGATAGGATAGGATAGAGGATAGGATAGGATTGAGGATACGATAGGAAAGGATAGAGGATAGGATATGATAGAGGATAGGATATAATAGAGGATAGGATACGATAGAGGATAGGATAGGATAGAGGATAGGATAGGATAGAGGGTAGCATAGGATAGAGGATTGGATAGGATAGAGGATTGGATAGGATAGGATAGAGGATAGGATAGGATAGAGGATAGGATAGGATAGAGGATAGGATAGGATAGAGGATACGATAGGATAGGATAGAGGATAGGATAGGTTAGAGGATAGGATAGGATAGAGGATAGGATAGGATAGAGGATAGGATAGGATAGAGGATAGGATAGGATAGAGGATACGATAGGAAAGGATAGAGGATAGTATATGATAGAGGATAGGATAGGATAGAGGATAGGATAGGATAGTGGATAGGATAGGATAGAGGATAGGATAGGATAGCGGATAGGATATAATAGAGGATAGGATAGGATAGAGGATAGGATAGGATAGAGGATAGGATAGGATAGAGGATAGGATATAATAGAGGATAGGATAGGATAGAGGGTAGCATAGGATAGAGGATTGGATAGGATAGGATAGAGGATAGGATAGGATAGAGGATAGGATAGGATAGAGGATAGGATAGGATAGGATAGAGGATAGGATAGGATAGAGGATAGGATAGGATAGAGGATAGGATAGGACAGAGGATAGGATAGGATAGAGGATCGGATAGGATAGAGGATAGGATAGGATAGGATAGAGGATAGGATAGGATAGAGGATAGGATAGGATAGAGGATAGGATATAATAGAGGATAGGATACGATAGAGGATAGGATAGGATAGAGGATAGGACAGGATAGAGGATAGGATAGGATAGAGGGTAGCATAGGATAGAAGATTGGATAGGATAGGATAGAGGATAGGATAGGATAGAGGATAGGATAGGGTAGAGGATAGGATACGATAGAGGATAGGATAGGATAGAGGATAGGATCGGATAGAGGATAGGATAGGATAGGATAGAGTATAGGATAGGATAGAGGAAAGGATAGGATAGAGGATAGGATAGGATAGAGGATAGGATAGGATAGAGGATAGGATAGGATGGAGGATCGGATAGGATAGAGGATTGGATCGGATAGAGGATAGGATAGGATAGGATAGAGGACAGGATAGGATAGAGGATAGGATAGGTTAGAGGATAGGATAGGATAGAGGATAGGATATGATAGAGGATAGGATAGGGTAGAGGATAGGATAGGATAGAGGATAGGATAGGATAGAGGATAGGATAGGATAGCGGATAGGATATAATAGAGGATAGGATACGATAGAGGATAGGATAGGATAGAGGATAGGATAGGATTGAGGATAGGATAGGATAGAGGGTAGCATAGGATAGAGGATTGGATAGGATAGGATAGAGGATAGGATAGGGTAGAGGATAGGATAGGATAGAGGATAGGATAGGGTAGAGGATAGGATACGATAGAGGATAGGATAGGATAGAGGATAGGATAGGATAGAGGATAGGATAGGATAGAGGATACGATAGGATAGGATAGAGGATAGGATAGGATAGAGGATAGGATAGGATAGAGGATAGGATATGATAGAGGATAGGATACGATAGAGGATAGGATAGGATAGAGGATAGGATAGGATAGAGGATAGGATATAATAGAGGATAGGATACGATAGAGGATAGGATAGGATAGAGGATAGGATAGGATAGAGGGTAGCATAGGATAGAGGATTGGATAGGATAGAGGATTGGATAGGATAGGATAGAGGATAGGATAGGATAGAGGATAGGATAGGATAGAGGATACGATAGGATAGGATAGAGGATAGGATAGGTTAGAGGATAGGATAGGATAGAGGATAGGATAGGATAGAGGATAGGATAGGATAGAGGATAGGATAGGATAGAGGATACGATAGGAAAGGATAGAGGATAGGATATGATAGAGGATAGGATAGGATAGAGGATAGGATAGGATAGAGGATAGGATAGGATAGAGGATAGGATAGGATAGCGGATAGGATATAATAGAGGATAGGATAGGATAGAGGATAGGATAGGATAGAGGATAGGATAGGATAGAGGATAGGATATAATAGAGGATAGGATAGGATAGAGGGTAGCATAGGATAGAGGATTGGATAGGATAGGATAGAGGATAGGATAGGATAGAGGATAGGATAGGATAGAGGATAGGATAGGATAGGATAGAGGATAGGATAGGATAGAGGATAGGATAGGATAGAGGATAGGATAGGACAGAGGATAGGATAGGATAGAGGATCGGATAGGATAGAGGATAGGATAGGATAGGATAGAGGATAGGATAGGATAGAGGATAGGATAGGATAGAGGATAGGATATAATAGAGGATAGGATACGATAGAGGATAGGATAGGATAGAGGATAGGACAGGATAGAGGATAGGATAGGATAGAGGGTAGCATAGGATAGAAGATTGGATAGGATAGGATAGAGGATAGGATAGGATAGAGGATAGGATAGGGTAGAGGATAGGATACGATAGAGGATAGGATAGGATAGAGGATAGGATCGGATAGAGGATAGGATAGGATAGGATAGAGTATAGGATAGGATAGAGGAAAGGATAGGATAGAGGATAGGATAGGATAGAGGATAGGATAGGATAGAGGATAGGATAGGATGGAGGATCGGATAGGATAGAGGATTGGATCGGATAGAGGATAGGATAGGATAGGATAGAGGACAGGATAGGATAGAGGATAGGATAGGATAGAGGATAGGATAGGATAGAGAATAGGATAGGATAGATGATATTATAGGAAAGAGGATAGGATATGTTAGAGGTTACGATATTATAGAGGATAGGATAGAGGATCGGATAGGATAGAGGATTGGATAGGATAGAGGATACGATACGATAGAGGATAGGATAGAGAATATGATACGGTAGAGGATAGGATAGGATAGAGGACAAGATAGGATAGAGGATAGGATAGGATAGAGGATAGGATCGGATAGAGGATAGGATATGATAAAGGATAGGATAGGATAGAGGATAGGATGGGATAGAGGATAGGATAGGATAGAGGATAGGATAGTATAGAGGATAGGATAGGATAGAGGATAGGATATGATAGAGGATAGGATAGGATAGAGGATAGGATAGGATAGAGGATAGGATAGGATAGAGGATAGGATAGGATAGCGGATAGGATATAATAGAGGATAGGATACGATAGAGGATAGGATAGGATAGAGGATAAGATAGGATAGAGGATAGGATAGGATAGAGGGTAGCATAGGATAGAGGATTGGATAGGATAGGATAGAGGATAGGATAGGATAGAGGGTAGCATAGGATAGAGGATTGGATAGGATAGGATAGAGGATAGGATCGGATAGAGGATACGATATGATAAAGGAGAGGATAGGATAGAGGATAGGATGGGATAGAGGATAGGATAGGATAGGATAGAGGATAGGATAGGATAGAGGATACGATATGATAGGATAGAGGATAGGATAGGATAGAGGTTAAGATGGGATAGAGGATAGGATAGGATAGGATAGAGGATAGGATAGGATAGAGGATAGGATAGGATAGAGAATAGGATAGGATATATGATATTATAGGAAAGAGGATAGGATATGTTAGAGGTTACGATATTATAGAGGATAGGATAGAGGATCGGATAGGATAGAGGATTGGATAGGATAGAGGATACGATACGATAGAGGGTAGGATAGAGAATATGATACGGTAGAGGATGGGGATAGGATAGAGGATAGGATAGGATAGAGTATAGGATAGGATAGAGGATAGGATATAATAGAGGATAGGATACGATAGAGGATAGGATAGGATAGAGGATAGGACAGGATAGAGGATAGGATAGGATAGAGGGTAGCATAGGATAGAAGATTGGATAGGATAGGATAGAGGATAGGATTGGATAGAGGATAGGATAGGGTAGAGGATAGGATACGATAGAGGATAGGATAGGATAGAGGATAGGATCGGATAGAGGATAGGATAGGATAGGATAGAGTATAGGATAGGATAGAGGAAAGGATAGGATAGAGGATAGGATAGGATAGAGGATAGGATAGGATAGAGGATAGGATAGGATGGAGGATCGGATAGGATAGAGGATTGGATCGGATAGAGGATAGGATAGGATAGGATAGAGGACAGGATAGGATAGAGGATAATATAGGATAGAGGATAGGATAGGATAGAGAATAGGATAGGATAGATGATATTATAGGAAAGAGGATAGGATATGTTAGAGGTTACGATATTATAGAGGATAGGATAGAGGATCGGATAGGATAGAGGATTGGATAGGATAGAGGATACGATACGATAGAGGATAGGATAGAGAATATGATACGGTAGAGGATAGGATAGGATAGAGGACAAGATAGGATAGAGGATAGGATAGGATAGAGGATAGGATCGGATAGAGGATAGGATATGATAAAGGATAGGATAGGATAGAGGATAGGATGGGATAGAGGATAGGATAGGATAGAGGATAGGATAGTATAGAGGATAGGATAGGATAGAGGATAGGATATGATAGAGGATAGGATAGGATAGAGGATAGGATAGGATAGAGGATAGGATAGGATAGAGGATAGGATAGGATAGCGGATAGGATATAATAGAGGATAGGATACGATAGAGGATAGGATAGGATAGAGGATAAGATAGGATAGAGGATAGGATAGGATAGAGGGTAGCATAGGATAGAGGATTGGATAGGATAGGATAGAGGATAGGATAGGATAGAGGGTAGCATAGGATAGAGGATTGGATAGGATAGGATAGAGGATAGGATCGGATAGAGGATAGGATATGATAAAGGAGAGGATAGGATAGAGGATAGGATGGGATAGAGGATAGGATAGGATAGGATAGAGGATAGGATAGGATAGAGGATACGATAGGATAGGATAGAGGATAGGATAGGATAGAGGTTAAGATGGGATAGAGGATAGGATAGGATAGGATAGAGGATAGGATAGGATAGAGGATAGGATAGGATAGAGAATAGGATAGGATATATGATATTATAGGAAAGAGGATAGGATATGTTAGAGGTTACGATATTATAGAGGATAGGATAGAGGATCGGATAGGATAGAGGATTGGATAGGATAGAGGATACGATACGATAGAGGATAGGATAGAGAATATGATACGGTAGAGGATGGGGATAGGATAGAGGATAGGATAGGATAGAGTATAGGATAGGATAGAGGATAGGATAGGATAGAGGATAGGATAGGATAGCGGAGAGGATATAATAGAGGTTAGGATACGATAGAGGATAAGATAGGATAGAGGATAAGATAGGATAGAGGATAGGATATTATAGAGGGTAGCATAGGATAGAGGATTGGATAGGATAGGATAGAGGATAGGATAGGATAGAGGGTAGCATAGGAGAGAGGATTGGATAGGATAGGATAGAGGATAGGATAGGATAGAGGATAGGATAGGATAGAGGATAGGATGGGATAGAGGATAGAATAGGATAGAGGATAGGATAGGATAGAGGATAGGATAGGATAGAGGATACGATAGGATAGGATAGAGGATAGGATAGGATAGGATAGAGGGTAGGATAGGATAGAGGATTGGATATGATAGAGGATAGGATAGGATAGAGGATAGGATAGGATAGAGGATAGGATAGGATAGCGGATAGGATATAATAGAGGATAGGATACGATAGAGGATAGGATAGGATAGAGTATAGGATAGGATAGAGGATAGGATAGGATAGAGGGTAGCATAGGATAGAGGATTGGATAGGATAGGATAGAGGATAGGATCGGATAGAGTATAGGATATGATAAAGGAGAGGATAGGATAGAGGACAGGATGGGATAGAGGATAGGATAGGATAGAGGATAGGATAGGATTGAGGATAGGATATAATAGAGGATAGGATACGATAGAGGATAGGATAGGATAGAGGATAGGATAGGATAGAGGGTAGCAGAGGATAGAGGATTGGATAGGATAGAGGATTGGATAGGATCGGATAGAGGATAGGATAGGATAGAGGATAGGATAGGATAGAGGATACGATAGGATAGAGGATAGGATAGGTTAGAGGATAGGAAAGGGTAGAGGATAGTATATGATAGAGGATAGGATAGGATAGAGGATAGGATAGGATAGAGGATAGGATAGGATAGAGGATAGGATAGGACAGCGGATAGGATATAATAGAGGATAGGATAGGATAGAGGATAGGATAGGATAGAGGATAGGATAGGATAGAGGGTAGCATAGGATAGAGGATTGGATAGGATAGGATAGAGGGTAGCATAGGATAGAGGATTGGATAGGATAGGATAGAGGATAGGATAGGATAGAGGATAGGATAGGGTAGAGGATAGGATACGATAGAGGATAGGATAGGATAGAGGATAGGATCGGATAGAGGATAGGATAGGATAGAGGATACGATAGGATAGAGGATAGTATAGGATAGAGGATACGATAGGATAGGATAGAGGATAGGATAGGTTAGAGGATAGGATAGGATAGAGGATAGGATATGATAGAGGATAGGATAGGATAGAGGATAGGGTAGGATAGAGGATAGGATAGGATAGAGGATAGGATAGGATAGCGGATAGGATATAATAGAGGATAGGATACGATAGAGGATAGGATAGGATCGAGGATAGGATAGGATAGAGGATAGGATAGGATAGAGGGTAGCATAGGATAGAGGATTGGATAGGATAGGATAGAGGATAGGATAGGATAGAGGATAGGATAGGATAGAGGATAGGATAGGGTAGAGGATAGGATACGATAGAGGATAGGATAGGATAGAGGATAGGATAGGATAGGATAGAGTATAGGATAGGATAGAGGAAAGGATAGGATAGAGGATAGGATAGGATAGAGGATAGGATAGGATAGAGGATAGGATAGGATGGAGGATCGGATAGGATAGAGGATTGGATCGGATAGAGGATAGGATAGGATAGGATAGAGGACAGGATAGGATAGAGGATAGGATAGGATAGAGGATAGGATAGGATAGAGAATAGGATAGGATAGATGATATTATAGGAAAGAGGATAGGATATGTTAGAGGTTACGATATTATAGAGGATAGGATAGAGGATCGGATAGGATAGAGGATTGGATAGGATAGAGGATACGATACGATAGAGGATAGGATAGAGAATATGATACGGTAGAGGATAGGATAGGATAGAGGACAAGATAGGATAGAGGATAGGATAGGATAGAGGATAGGATCGGATAGAGGATAGGATATGATAAAGGATAGGATAGGATAGAGGATAGGATGGGATAGAGGATAGGATAGGATAGAGGATAGGATAGGATAGAGGATAGGATAGGATAGAGGATAGGATATGATAGAGGATAGGATAGGATAGAGGATAGGATAGGATAGAGGATAGGATAGGATAGAGGATAGGATAGGATAGCGGATAGGATATAATAGAGGATAGGATACGATAGAGGATAGGATAGGATAGAGGATAAGATAGGATAGAGGATAGGATAGGATAGAGGGTAGCATAGGATAGAGGATTGGATAGGATAGGATAGAGGATAGGATAGGATAGAGGGTAGCATAGGATAGAGGATTGGATAGGATAGGATAGAGGATAGGATCGGATAGAGGATAGGATATGATAAAGGAGAGGATAGGATAGAGAATAGGATGGGATAGAGGATAGGATAGGATAGGATAGAGGATAGGATAGGATAGAGGATAGGATAGGATAGAGGATTGGATAGGATAGAGGTTAGGATGGGATAGAGGATAGGATAGGATAGGATAGAGGATAGGATAGGATAGAGGATAGGATAGGATAGAGAATAGGATAGGATATATGATATTATAGGAAAGAGGATAGGATATGTTAGAGGTTACGATATTATAGAGGATAGGATAGAGGATCGGATAGGATAGAAGATAGGATAGGTTAGAGGATAGGATAGGATAGAGGATACGATAGGATAGGATAGAGGATAGGATAGGTTAGAGGATAGGATAGGATAGAGGATAGGATATGATAGAGGATAGGATAGGATAGAGGATAGGATAGGATAGAGGATAGGATAGGATAGAGGATAGGATAGGATAGCGGATAGGATATAATAGAGGATAGGATACGATAGAGGATGGGGATAGGATAGAGGATAGGATAGGATAGAGTATAGGATAGGATAGAGGATAGGATAGGATAGAGGGTAGCATAGGATAGAGGATTGGATAGGATAGGATAGAGGATAGGATCGGATAGAGGATAGGATATGATAAAGTAGAGGATAGGATAGAGGATAGGATGGGTTAGAGGATAGGATAGGATAGGATAGAGGATAGGATAGGATAGAGGATAGGATAGGATAGAGAATAGGATAGGATAGATGATATTATAGGAAAGAGGATAGGATATGTTAGAGGTTACGATATGATAGAGGATAGGATAGAGGATCGGATAGGATAGAGGATTGGATAGGATAGAGGATACGATGCGATAGAGGATAGGATAGAGAATATGACACGGTAGAGGATAGGATAGGATAGAGGATAAGATAGGATAGAGGATAGGATAGGATAGAGGATAGGATCGGATAGAGGATAGGATATGATAGAGGTTAGGATACGATAGAGGATAAGATAGGATAGAGGATAAGATAGGATAGAGGATAGGATATTATAGAGGGTAGCATAGGATAGAGGATTGGATAGGATAGGATAGAGGATAGGATAGGATAGAGGGTAGCATAGGAGAGAGGATTGGATAGGATAGGATAGAGGATAGGATAGGATAGAGGATAGGATAGGATAGAGGATACGATAGGATAGGATAGAGGATAGGATAGGATAGGATAGAGGGTAGGATAGGATAGAGGATTGGATATGATAGAGGATAGGATAGGATAGAGGATAGGATAGGATAGAGGATAGGATAGGATAGCGGATAGGATATAATAGAGGATAGGATACGATAGAGGATAGGATAGGATAGAGTATAGGATAGGATAGAGGATAGGATAGGATAGAGGGTAGCATAGGATAGAGGATTGGATAGGATAGGATAGAGGATAGGATCGGATAGAGTATAGGATATGATAAAGGAGAGGATAGGATAGAGGACAGGATGGGATAGAGGATAGGATAGGATAGAGGATAGGATAGGATTGAGGATAGGATATAATAGAGGATAGGATACGATAGAGGATAGGATAGGATAGAGGATAGGATAGGATAGAGGGTAGCAGAGGATAGAGGATTGGATAGGATAGAGGATTGGATAGGATCGGATAGAGGATAGGATAGGATAGAGGATAGGATAGGATAGAGGATACGATAGGATAGAGGATAGGATAGGTTAGAGGATAGGAAAGGATAGAGGATAGTATATGATAGAGGATAGGATAGGATAGAGGATAGGATAGGATAGAGGATAGGATAGGATAGAGGATAGGATAGGACAGCGGATAGGATATAATAGAGGATAGGATAGGATAGAGGATAGGATAGGATAGAGGATAGGATAGGATAGAGGATAGGATAGGATAGAGGGTAGCATAGGATAGAGGATTGGATAGGATAGGATAGAGGGTAGCATAGGATAGAGGATTGGATAGGATAGGATAGAGGATAGGATAGGATAGAGGATAGGATAGGATAGAGGATAGGATAGGGTAGAGGATAGGATACGATAGAGGATAGGATAGGATAGAGGATAGGATCGGATAGAGGATAGGATAGGATAGAGGATACGATAGGATAGAGGATAGGATAGGATAGAGGATACGATAGGATAGGATAGAGGATAGGATAGGTTAGAGGATAGGATATGATAAAGGATAGGATAGGATAGAGGATAGGATGGGATAGAGGATAGGATAGGATAGAGGATAGGATAGGATAGAGGATAGGATAGGATAGAGGATAGGATATGATAGAGGATAGGATAGAGAATATGATACGGTAGAGGATAGGATAGGATAGAGGACAAGATAGGATAGAGGATAGGATAGGATAGAGGATAGGATCGGATAGAGGATAGGATATGATAAAGGATAGGATAGGATAGAGGATAGGATGGGATAGAGGATAGGATAGGATAGAGGATAGGATAGGATAGAGGATAGGATAGGATAGAGGATAGGATATGATAGAGGATAGGATAGGATAGAGGATAGGATAGGATAGAGGATAGGATAGGATAGAGGATAGGATAGGATAGCGGATAGGATATAATAGAGGATAGGATACGATAGAGGATAGGATAGGATAGAGGATAAGATAGGATAGAGGATAGGATAGGATAGAGGGTAGCATAGGATAGAGGATTGGATAGGATAGGATAGAGGATAGGATAGGATAGAGGGTAGCATAGGATAGAGGATTGGATAGGATAGGATAGAGGATAGGATCGGATAGAGGATAGGATATGATAAAGGAGAGGATAGGATAGAGAATAGGATGGGATAGAGGATAGGATAGGATAGGATAGAGGATAGGATAGGATAGAGGATAGGATAGGATAGAGGATTGGATAGGATAGAGGTTAGGATGGGATAGAGGATAGGATAGGATAGGATAGAGGATAGGATAGGATAGAGGATAGGATAGGATAGAGGATTGGATAGGATAGAGGTTAGGATGGGATAGAGGATAGGATAGGATAGGATAGAGGATAGGATAGGATAGAGGATAGGATAGGATAGAGAATAGGATAGGATATATGATATTATAGGAAAGAGGATAGGATATGTTAGAGGTTACGATATTATAGAGGATAGGATAGAGGATCGGATAGGATAGAAGATAGGATAGGTTAGAGGATAGGATAGGATAGAGGATACGATAGGATAGGATAGAGGATAGGATAGGTTAGAGGATAGGATAGGATAGAGGATAGGATATGATAGAGGATAGGATGGGATAGAGGATAGGATAGGATGGAGGATAGGATAGGATAGAGGATAGGATAGGACAGAGGATAGGATGGGATAGAGGATAGGATAGGATAGAGGATAGGATAGGATAGAGGATAGGATAGGATAGAGGATACGATAGGATAGGATAGAGGATAGGATAGGATAGAGGATAGGATAGGATAGAGGATAGGATATGATAGAGGATAGGATAGGATAGAGGATAGGATAGGATAGAGGATAGGATAGGATAGCGGATAGGATATAATAGAGGATAGGATACGATAGAGGATAGGATAGGATAGAGGATAGGATATAATAGAGGATAGGATACGATAGAGGATAGGATAGGATAGAGGATAGGATAGGATAGAGGGTAGCATAGGATAGAGGATTGGATAGGATAGAGGATTGGATAGGATCGGATAGAGGATAGGATAGGATAGAGGATAGGATAGGATAGAGGATACGATAGGATAGGATAGAGGATAGGATAGGTTAGAGGATAGGAAAGGATAGAGGATAGGATATGATAGAGGATAGGATAGGATAGAGGATATTATAGGATAGAGGATAGGATAGGATAGAGGATAGGATAGGATAGCGGATAGGATATAATAGAGGATAGGATAGGATAGAGGATAGGATAGGATAGAGGATAGGATAGGATAGAGGATAGGATATAATAGAGGATAGGATAGGATAGAGGGTAGCATAGGATAGTTGATTGGATAGGATAGGATAGAGGATAGGATAGGATAGAGGATAGGATAGGATAGAGGATAGGATAGGGTAGAGGATAGGATACGATAGAGGATAGGATAGGATAGAGGATAGGATCGGATAGAGGATAGGATAGGATAGAGGATAGGATAGGATAGAGGATAGGATAGGATAGAGGATACGATAGGATAGGATAGAGGATAGGATAGGTTAGAGGATAGGATAGGATAGAGGATAGGATATGATAGAGGATAGGATAGGATAGAGGATAGGATAGGATAGAGGATAGGATAGGATAGAGGATAGGATAGGATAGCGGATAGGATATAATAGAGGATAGGATACGATAGAGGATAGGATAGGATCGAGGATAGGATAGGATAGAGGACACTATAGGATAGAGGGTATCATAGGATAGAGGATTGGATAGGATAGGATAGAGGATAGGATAGGATAGAGGATAGGATAGGATAGAGGATAGGATAGGGTAGAGGATAGGATACGATAGAGGATAGGATAGGATAGAGGATAGGATCGGATAGAGGATAGGATAGGATAGAGGATAGGATAGGATAGAGGATAGGATAGGATAGAGGATACGATAGGATAGGATAGAGGATAGGATAGGTTAGAGGACAGGAAAGGATAGAGGATAGGATATGATAGAGGATAGGATAGGATAGATAATAGGATAGGATAGAGGATAGGATAGGATAGAGGATAGGATAGGATAGCGGATAGGATATAATAGAGGATAGGATACGATAGAGGATAGGATAGGGTAGAGGATAGGATAGGACAGAGGATAGGATAGGATATAGGATAGGATAGGATAGAGGGTAGTATAGGATAGAGGATTGGATAGGATAGGATAGAGGATAGGATAGGATAGAGGATAGGATAGGATAGGATAGAGGATAGGATAGGATAGAGGATCGGATAGGATAGAGGATAGGATAGGATAGAGGATAGGATCGGATAGAGGATAGGATAGGATAGGATAGAGTATAGGATAGGATAGAGGAAAGGATAGGATAGAGGATAGGATAGGATAGAGGATAGGATAGGATAGAGGATAGGATAGGATAGAGGATAGGATAGGATGGAGGATCGGATAGGATAGAGGATTGGATCGGATAGAGGATAGGATAGGATAGGATAGAGGACAGGATAGGATAGAGGATAGGATAGGATAGAGGATAGGATAGGATAGAGAATAGGATAGGATAGATGATATTATAGGAAAGAGGATAGGATATGTTAGAGGTTACGATATTATAGAGGATAGGATAGAGGATCGGATAGGATAGAGGATTGGATAGGATAGAGGATACGATACGATAGAGGATAGGATAGAGAATATGATACGGTAGAGGATAGGATAGGATAGAGGACAAGATAGGATAGAGGATAGGATAGGATAGAGGATAGGATCGGATAGAGGATAGGATATGATAAAGGATAGGATAGGATAGAGGATAGGATGGGATAGAGGATAGGATAGGATAGAGGATAGGATAGGATAGAGGATAGGATAGGATAGAGGATAGGATATGATAGAGGATAGGATAGGATAGAGGATAGGATAGGATAGAGGATAGGATAGGATAGAGGATAGGATAGGATAGCGGATAGGATATAATAGAGGATAGGATACGATAGAGGATAGGATAGGATAGAGGATAGGATAGGATAGAGGATAGGATAGGATAGAGGGTAGCATAGGATAGAGGATTGGATAGGATAGGATAGAGGATAGGATAGGATAGAGGGTAGCATAGGATAGAGGATTGGATAGGATAGGATAGAGGATAGGATCGGATAGAGGATAGGATATGATAAAGGAGAGGATAGGATAGAGGATAGGATGGGATAGAGGATAGGATAGGATAGGATAGAGGATAGGATAGGATAGAGGATACGATAGGATAGGATAGAGGATAGGATAGGATAGAGGTTAGGATGGGATAGAGGATAGGATAGGATAGGATAGAGGATAGGATAGGATAGAGGATAGGATAGGATAGAGAATAGGATAGGATATATGATATTATAGGAAAGAGGATAGGATATGTTAGAGGTTACGATATTATAGAGGATAGGATAGAGGATCGGATAGGATAGAGGATTGGATAGGATAGAGGATACGATACGATAGAGGATAGGATAGAGATTATGATACGGTAGAGGATGGGGATAGGATAGAGGATAGGATAGGATAGAGTATAGGATAGGATAGAGGATAGGATAGGATAGAGGGTAGCATAGGATAGAGGATTGGATAGGATAGGATAGAGGATAGGATCGGATAGAGGATAGGATATGATAAAGGAGAGGATAGGATAGAGGATAGGATGGGATAG
This sequence comes from Halictus rubicundus, assembly GCF_050948215.1. Taxonomy (NCBI): domain Eukaryota; kingdom Metazoa; phylum Arthropoda; class Insecta; order Hymenoptera; family Halictidae; genus Halictus; species Halictus rubicundus. Next base: position 63,001 of record NW_027489016.1, on the reverse strand, counting down.
AGGATAGGATAGGATAGGATAGAGGATAGGATAGGATAGAGGATAGGATAGGATAGAGAATAGGATAGGATAGATGATATTATAGGAAAGAGGATAGGATATGTTAGAGTTTACGATATTATAGAGGATAGGATAGAGGATCGGATAGGATAGAGGATTGGATAGGATAGAGGATACGATGCGATAGAGGATAGGATAGAGAATATGATACGGTAGAGGATAGGATAGGATAGAGGATAAGATAGGATAGAGGATAGGATAGGATAGAGGATAGGATCGGATAGAGGATAGGATATGATAAAGGATAGGATAGGATAGAGGATAGGATGGGATAGAGGATAGGATAGGATGGAGGATAGGATAGGATAGAGGATAGGATAGGATAGAGGATAGGATGGGATAGAGGATAGGATAGGATAGAGGATAGGATAGGATAGAGGATAGGATAGGATAGAGGATACGATAGGATAGGATAGAGGATAGGATAGGATAGAGGATAGGATAGGATAGAGGATAGGATATGATAGAGGATAGGATAGGATAGAGGATAGGATAGGATAGAGGATAGGATAGGATAGCGGATAGGATATAATAGAGGATAGGATACGATAGAGGATAGGATAGGATAGAGTATAGGATAGGATAGAGGATAGGATAGGATAGAGGGTAGCATAGGATAGAGGATTGGATAGGATAGGATAGAGGATAGGATCGGATAGAGGATAGGATATGATAAAGGAGAGGATAGGATAGAGGATAGGATGGGATAGAGGATAGGATAGGATAGAGGATAGGATAGGATAGAGGATAGGATATAATAGAGGATAGGATACGATAGAGGATAGGATAGGATAGAGGATAGGATAGGATAGAGGGTAGCATAGGATAGAGGATTTGATAGGATAGAGGATTCGATAGGATCGGATAGAGGATAGGATAGGATAGAGGATAGGATAGGGTAGAGGATAGGATACGATAGAGGATAGGATAGGATAGAGGATAGGATCGGATAGAGGATAGGATAGGATAGAGGATAGGATAGGATAGAGGATAGGATAGGATAGAGGATACGATAGGATAGGATAGAGGATAGGATAGGTTAGAGGATAGGATAGGATAGAGGATAGGATATGATAGAGGATAGGATAGGATAGAGGATAGGATAGGATAGAGGATAGGATAGGATAGAGGATAGGATAGGATAGCGGATAGGATATAATAGAGGATAGGATACGATAGAGGATAGGATAGGATCGAGGATAGGATAGGATAGAGGATAGGATAGGATAGAGGGTAGCATAGGATAGAGGATTGGATAGGATAGGATAGAGGATAGGATAGGATAGAGGATAGGATAGGATAGAGGATAGGATAGGATAGAGGATAGGATAGGGTAGAGGATAGGATACGATAGAGGATAGGATAGGATAGAGGATAGGATCGGATAGAGGATAGGATAGGATTGAGGATAGGATATAATAGAGGATAGGATACGATAGAGGATAGGATAGGATAGAGGATAGGATAGGTTAGAGGATAGCAGAGGATAGAGGATTGGATAGGATAGAGGATTGGATAGGATCGGATAGAGGATAGGATAGGATAGAGGATAGGATAGGATAGAGGATACGATAGGATAGAGGATAGGATAGGTTAGAGGATAGGAAAGGATAGAGGATAGTATATGATAGAGGATAGGATAGGATAGAGGATAGGATAGGATAGAGGATAGGATAGGATAGAGGATAGGATAGGACAGCGGATAGGATATAATAGAGGATAGGATAGGATAGAGGATAGGATAGGATAGAGGATAGGATAGGATAGAGGATAGGATAGGATAGAGGGTAGCATAGGATAGAGGATTGGATAGGATAGGATAGAGGGTAGCATAGGATAGAGGATTGGATAGGATAGGATAGAGGATAGGATAGGATAGAGGATAGGATAGGATAGAGGATAGGATAGGGTAGAGGATAGGATACGATAGAGGATAGGATAGGATAGAGGATAGGATCGGATAGAGGATAGGATAGGATAGAGGATACGATAGGATAGAGGATAGGATAGGATAGAGGATACGATAGGATAGGATAGAGGATAGGATAGGTTAGAGGATAGGATAGGATAGAGGATAGGATATGATAGAGGATAGGATAGGATAGAGGATAGGGTAGGATAGAGGATAGGATAGGATAGAGGATAGGATAGGATAGCGGATAGGATATAATAGAGGATAGGATACGATAGAGGATAGGATAGGATCGAGGATAGGATAGGATAGAGGATAGGATAGGATAGAGGGTAGCATAGGATAGAGGATTGGATAGGATAGGATAGAGGATAGGATAGGATAGAGGATAGGATAGGATAGAGGATAGGATAGGGTAGAGGATAGGATACGATAGAGGATAGGATAGGATAGAGGATAGGATAGGATAGGATAGAGTATAGGATAGGATAGAGGAAAGGATAGGATAGAGGATAGGATAGGATAGAGGATAGGATAGGATAGAGGATAGGATAGGATGGAGGATCGGATAGGATAGAGGATTGGATCGGATAGAGGATAGGATAGGATAGGATAGAGGACAGGATAGGATAGAGGATAGGATAGGATAGAGGATAGGATAGGATAGAGAATAGGATAGGATAGATGATATTATAGGAAAGAGGATAGGATATGTTAGAGGTTACGATATTATAGAGGATAGGATAGAGGATCGGATAGGATAGAGGATTGGATAGGATAGAGGATACGATACGGTAGAGGATAGGATAGAGAATATGATACGGTAGAGGATAGGATAGGATAGAGGACAAGATAGGATAGAGGATAGGATAGGATAGAGGATAGGATCGGATAGAGGATAGGATATGATAAAGGATAGGATAGGATAGAGGATAGGATGGGATAGAGGATAGGATAGGATAGAGGATAGGATAGGATAGAGGATAGGATAGGATAGAGGATAGGATATGATAGAGGATAGGATAGGATAGAGGATAGGATAGGATAGAGGATAGGATAGGATAGAGGATAGGATAGGATAGCGGATAGGATATAATAGAGGATAGGATACGATAGAGGATAGGATAGGATAGAGGATAAGATAGGATAGAGGATAGGATAGGATAGAGGGTAGCATAGGATAGAGGATTGGATAGGATAGGATAGAGGATAGGATAGGATAGAGGGTAGCATAGGATAGAGGATTGGATAGGATAGGATAGAGGATAGGATCGGATAGAGGATAGGATATGATAAAGGAGAGGATAGGATAGAGAATAGGATGGGATAGAGGATAGGATAGGATAGGATAGAGGATAGGATAGGATAGAGGATAGGATAGGATAGAGGATTGGATAGGATAGAGGTTAGGATGGGATAGAGGATAGGATAGGATAGGATAGATTATAGGATAGGATAGAGGATAGGATAGGATACAGAATAGGATAGGATATATGATATTATAGGAAAGAGGATAGGATATGTTAGAGGTTACGATATTATAGAGGATAGGATAGAGGATCGGATAGGATAGAAGATAGGATAGGTTAGAGGATAGGATAGGATAGAGGATACGATAGGATAGGATAGAGGATAGGATAGGTTAGAGGATAGGATAGGATAGAGGATAGGATATGATAGAGGATAGGATAGGATAGAGGATAGGATAGGATAGAGGATAGGATAGGATAGAGGATAGGATAGGATAGCGGATAGGATATAATAGAGGATAGGATACGATAGAGGATGGGGATAGGATAGAGGATAGGATAGGATAGAGTATAGGATAGGATAGAGGATAGGATAGGATAGAGGGTAGCATAGGATAGAGGATTGGATAGGATAGGATAGAGGATAGGATCGGATAGAGGATAGGATATGATAAAGTAGAGGATAGGATAGAGGATAGGATGGGTTAGAGGATAGGATAGGATAGGATAGAGGATAGGATAGGATAGAGGATAGGATAGGATAGAGAATAGGATAGGATAGATGATATTATAGGAAAGAGGATAGGATATGTTAGAGGTTACGATATTATAGAGGATAGGATAGAGGATCGGATAGGATAGAGGATTGGATAGGATAGAGGATACGATGCGATAGAGGATAGGATAGAGAATATGACACGGTAGAGGATAGGATAGGATAGAGGATAAGATAGGATAGAGGATAGGATAGGATAGAGGATAGGATCGGATAGAGGATAGGATATGATAGAGGTTAGGATACGATAGAGGATAAGATAGGATAGAGGATAAGATAGGATAGAGGATAGGATATTATAGAGGGTAGCATAGGATAGAGGATTGGATAGGATAGGATAGAGGATAGGATAGGATAGAGGGTAGCATAGGAGAGAGGATTGGATAGGATAGGATAGAGGATAGGATAGGATAGAGGATAGGATAGGATAGAGGATAGGATGGGATAGAGGATAGGATAGGATAGAGGATAGGATAGGATAGAGGATAGGATAGGATAGAGGATACGATAGGATAGGATAGAGGATAGGATAGGATAGGATAGAGGGTAGGATAGGATAGAGGATTGGATATGATAGAGGATAGGATAGGATAGAGGATAGGATAGGATAGAGGATAGGATAGGATAGCGGATAGGATATAATAGAGGATAGGATACGATAGAGGATAGGATAGGATAGAGTATAGGATAGGATAGAGGATAGGATAGGATAGAGGGTAGCATAGGATAGAGGATTGGATAGGATAGGATAGAGGATAGGATCGGATAGAGTATAGGATATGATAAAGGAGAGGATAGGATAGAGGACAGGATGGGATAGAGGATAGGATAGGATAGAGGATAGGATAGGATTGAGGATAGGATATAATAGAGGATAGGATACGATAGAGGATAGGATAGGATAGAGGATAGGATAGGATAGAGGGTAGCAGAGGATAGAGGATTGGATAGGATAGAGGATTGGATAGGATCGGATAGAGGATAGGATAGGATAGAGGATGGGATAGGATAGAGGATACGATAGGATAGAGGATAGGATAGGTTAGAGGATAGGAAAGGATAGAGGATAGTATATGATAGAGGATAGGATAGGATAGAGGATAGGATAGGATAGAGGATAGGATAGGATAGAGGATAGGATAGGACAGCGGATAGGATATAATAGAGGATAGGATAGGATAGAGGATAGGATAGGATAGAGGATAGGATAGGATAGAGGATAGGATAGGATAGAGGGTAGCATAGGATAGAGGATTGGATAGGATAGGATAGAGGGTAGCATAGGATAGAGGATTGGATAGGATAGGATAGAGGATAGGATAGGATAGAGGATAGGATAGGATAGAGGATAGGATAGGGTAGAGGATAGGATACGATAGAGGATAGGATAGGATAGAGGATAGGATCGGATAGAGGATAGGATAGGATAGAGGATACGATAGGATAGAGGATAGGATAGGATAGAGGATACGATAGGATAGGATAGAGGATAGGATAGGTTAGAGGATAGGATAGGATAGAGGATAGGATATGATAGAGGATAGGATAGGATAGAGGATAGGGTAGGATAGAGGATAGGATAGGATAGAGGATAGGATAGGATAGCGGATAGGATATAATAGAGGATAGGATACGATAGAGGATAGGATAGGATCGAGGATAGGATAGGATAGAGGATAGGATAGGATAGAGGGTAGCATAGGATAGAGGATTGGATAGGATAGGATAGAGGATAGGATAGGATAGAGGATAGGATAGGATAGAGGATAGGATAGGGTAGAGGATAGGATACGATAGAGGATAGGATAGGATAGAGGATAGGATAGGATAGGATAGAGTATAGGATAGGATAGAGGAAAGGATAGGATAGAGGATAGGATAGGATAGAGGATAGGATAGGATAGAGGATAGGATAGGATGGAGGATCGGATAGGATAGAGGATTGGATCGGATAGAGGATAGGATAGGATAGGATAGAGGACAGGATAGGATAGAGGATAGGATAGGATAGAGGATAGGATAGGATAGAGAATAGGATAGGATAGATGATATTATAGGAAAGAGGATAGGATATGTTAGAGGTTACGATATTATAGAGGATAGGATAGAGGATCGGATAGGATAGAGGATTGGATAGGATAGAGGATACGATACGATAGAGGATAGGATAGAGAATATGATACGGTAGAGGATAGGATAGGATAGAGGACAAGATAGGATAGAGGATAGGATAGGATAGAGGATAGGATCGGATAGAGGATAGGATATGATAAAGGATAGGATAGGATAGAGGATAGGATGGGATAGAGGATAGGATAGGATAGAGGATAGGATAGGATAGAGGATAGGATAGGATAGAGGATAGGATATGATAGAGGATAGGATAGGATAGAGGATAGGATAGGATAGAGGATAGGATAGGATAGAGGATAGGATAGGATAGCGGATAGGATATAATAGAGGATAGGATACGATAGAGGATAGGATAGGATAGAGGATAAGATAGGATAGAGGATAGGATAGGATAGAGGGTAGCATAGGATAGAGGATTGGATAGGATAGGATAGAGGATAGGATAGGATAGAGGGTAGCATAGGATAGAGGATTGGATAGGATAGGATAGAGGATAGGATCGGATAGAGGATAGGATATGATAAAGGAGAGGATAGGATAGAGAATAGGATGGGATAGAGGATAGGATAGGATAGGATAGAGGATAGGATAGGATAGAGGATAGGATAGGATAGAGGATAGGATAGGATAGAGGATTGGATAGGATAGAGGTTAGGATGGGATAGAGGATAGGATAGGATAGGATAGAGGATAGGATAGGATAGAGGATAGGATAGGATAGAGAATAGGATAGGATATATGATATTATAGGAAAGAGGATAGGATATGTTAGAGGTTACGATATTATAGAGGATAGGATAGAGGATCGGATAGGATAGAAGATAGGATAGGTTAGAGGATAGGATAGGATAGAGGATACGATAGGATAGGATAGAGGATAGGATAGGTTAGAGGATAGGATAGGATAGAGGATAGGATATGATAGAGGATAGGATAGGATAGAGGATAGGATAGGATAGAGGATAGGATAGGATAGAGGATAGGATAGGATAGCGGATAGGATATAATAGAGGATAGGATACGATAGAGGATGGGGATAGGATAGAGGATAGGATAGGATAGAGTATAGGATAGGATAGAGGATAGGATAGGATAGAGGGTAGCATAGGATAGAGGATTGGATAGGATAGGATAGAGGATAGGATCGGATAGAGGATAGGATATGATAAAGTAGAGGATAGGATAGAGGATAGGATGGGATAGAGGATAGGATAGGATAGGATAGAGGATAGGATAGGATAGAGGATAGGATAGGATAGAGAATAGGATAGGATAGATGATATTATAGGAAAGAGGATAGGATATGTTAGAGGTTACGATATTATAGAGGATAGGATAGAGGATCGGATAGGATAGAGGATTGGATAGGATAGAGGATACGATGCGATAGAGGATAGGATAGAGAATATGACACGGTAGAGGATAGGATAGGATAGAGGATAAGATAGGATAGAGGATAGGATAGGATAGAGGATAGGATCGGATAGAGGATAGGATATGATAAAGGATAGGATAGGATAGAGGATAGGATGGGATAGAGGATAGGATATGATAGAGGATAGGATAGGATAGAGGATAGGGTAGGATAGAGGATAGGATAGGATAGAGGATAGGATAGGATAGCGGATAGGATATAATAGAGGATAGGATACGATAGAGGATAGGATAGGATCGAGGATAGGATAGGATAGAGGATAGGATAGGATAGAGGGTAGCATAGGATAGAGGATTGGATAGGATAGGATAGAGGATAGGATAGGATAGAGGATAGGATAGGATAGAGGATAGGATAGGGTAGAGGATAGGATACGATAGAGGATAGGATAGGATAGAGGATAGGATAGGATAGGATAGAGTATAGGATAGGATAGAGGAAAGGATAGGATAGAGGATAGGATAGGATAGAGGATAGGATAGGATAGAGGATAGGATAGGATGGAGGATCGGATAGGATAGAGGATTGGATCGGATAGAGGATAGGATAGGATAGGATAGAGGACAGGATAGGATAGAGGATAGGATAGGATAGAGGATAGGATAGGATAGAGAATAGGATAGGATAGATGATATTATAGGAAAGAGGATAGGATATGTTAGAGGTTACGATATTATAGAGGATAGGATAGAGGATCGGATAGGATAGAGGATTGGATAGGATAGAGGATACGATACGATAGAGGATAGGATAGAGAATATGATACGGTAGAGGATAGGATAGGATAGAGGACAAGATAGGATAGAGGATAGGATAGGATAGAGGATAGGATCGGATAGAGGATAGGATATGATAAAGGATAGGATAGGATAGAGGATAGGATGGGATAGAGGATAGGATAGGATAGAGGATAGGATAGGATAGAGGATAGGATAGGATAGAGGATAGGATATGATAGAGGATAGGATAGGATAGAGGATAGGATAGGATAGAGGATAGGATAGGATAGAGGATAGGATAGGATAGCGGATAGGATATAATAGAGGATAGGATACGATAGAGGATAGGATAGGATAGAGGATAAGATAGGATAGAGGATAGGATAGGATAGAGGGTAGCATAGGATAGAGGATTGGATAGGATAGGATAGAGGATAGGATAGGATAGAGGGTAGCATAGGATAGAGGATTGGATAGGATAGGATAGAGGATAGGATCGGATAGAGGATAGGATATGATAAAGGAGAGGATAGGATAGAGAATAGGATGGGATAGAGGATAGGATAGGATAGGATAGAGGATAGGATAGGATAGAGGATAGGATAGGATAGAGGATTGGATAGGATAGAGGTTAGGATGGGATAGAGGATAGGATAGGATAGGATAGAGGATAGGATAGGATAGAGGATAGGATAGGATAGAGAATAGGATAGGATATATGATATTATAGGAAAGAGGATAGGATATGTTAGAGGTTACGATATTATAGAGGATAGGATAGAGGATCGGATAGGATAGAAGATAGGATAGGTTAGAGGATAGGATAGGATAGAGGATACGATAGGATAGGATAGAGGATAGGATAGGTTAGAGGATAGGATAGGATAGAGGATAGGATATGATAGAGGATAGGATAGGATAGAGGATAGGATAGGATAGAGGATAGGATAGGATAGAGGATAGGATAGGATAGCGGATAGGATATAATAGAGGATAGGATACGATAGAGGATGGGGATAGGATAGAGGATAGGATAGGATAGAGTATAGGATAGGATAGAGGATAGGATAGGATAGAGGGTAGCATAGGATAGAGGATTGGATAGGATAGGATAGAGGATAGGATCGGATAGAGGATAGGATATGATAAAGTAGAGGATAGGATAGAGGATAGGATGGGATAGAGGATAGGATAGGATAGGATAGAGGATAGGATAGGATAGAGGATAGGATAGGATAGAGAATAGGATAGGATAGATGATATTATAGGAAAGAGGATAGGATATGTTAGAGGTTACGATATTATAGAGGATAGGATAGAGGATCGGATAGGATAGAGGATTGGATAGGATAGAGGATACGATGCGATAGAGGATAGGATAGAGAATATGATACGGTAGAGGATAGGATAGGATAGAGGATAAGATAGGATAGAGGATAGGATAGGATAGAGGATAGGATCGGATAGAGGATAGGATATGATAAAGGATAGGATAGGATAGAGGATAGGATGGGATAGAGGATAGGATAGGATGGAGGATAGGATAGGATAGAGGATAGGATAGGACAGAGGATAGGATGGGATAGAGGATAGGATAGGATAGAGGATAGGATAGGATAGAGGATAGGATAGGATAGAGGATACGATAGGATAGGATAGAGGATAGGATAGGATAGAGGATAGGATAGGATAGAGGATAGGATATGATAGAGGATAGGATAGGATAGAGGATAGGATAGGATAGAGGATAGGATAGGATAGCGGATAGGATATAATAGAGGATAGGATACGATAGAGGATAGGATAGGATAGAGGATAGGATATAATAGAGGATAGGATACGATAGAGGATAGGATAGGATAGAGGATAGGATAGGATAGAGGGTAGCATAGGATAGAGGATTGGATAGGATAGAGGATTGGATAGGATCGGATAGAGGATAGGATAGGATAGAGGATACGATAGGATAGGATAGAGGATAGGATAGGTTAGAGGATAGGAAAGGATAGAGGATAGGATATGATAGAGGATAGGATAGGATAGAGGATATTATAGGATAGAGGATAGGATAGGATAGAGGATAGGATAGGATAGCGGATAGGATATAATAGAGGATAGGATAGGATAGAGGATAGGATAGGATAGAGGATAGGATAGGATAGAGGATAGGATATAATAGAGGATAGGATAGGATAGAGGGTAGCATAGGATAGTTGATTGGATAGGATAGGATAGAGGATAGGATAGGATAGAGGATAGGATAGGATAGAGGATAGGATAGGGTAGAGGATAGGATACGATAGAGGATAGGATAGGATAGAGGATAGGATCGGATAGAGGATAGGATAGGATAGAGGATAGGATAGGATAGAGGATAGGATAGGATAGAGGATACGATAGGATAGGATAGAGGATAGGATAGGTTAGAGGATAGGATAGGATAGAGGATAGGATATGATAGAGGATAGGATAGGATAGAGGATAGGATAGGATAGAGGATAGGATAGGATAGAGGATAGGATAGGATAGCGGATAGGATATAATAGAGGATAGGATACGATAGAGGATAGGATAGGATCGAGGATAGGATAGGATAGAGGACACTATAGGATAGAGGGTATCATAGGATAGAGGATTGGATAGGATAGGATAGAGGATAGGATAGGATAGAGGATAGGATAGGATAGAGGATAGGATAGGGTAGAGGATAGGATACGATAGAGGATAGGATAGGATAGAGGATAGGATCGGATAGAGGATAGGATAGGATAGAGGATAGGATAGGATAGAGGATAGGATAGGATAGAGGATACGATAGGATAGGATAGAGGATAGGATAGGTTAGAGGATAGGAAAGGATAGAGGATAGGATATGATAGAGGATAGGATAGGATAGATAATAGGATAGGATAGAGGATAGGATAGGATAGAGGATAGGATAGGATAGCGGATAGGATATAATAGAGGATAGGATACGATAGAGGATAGGATAGGGTAGAGGATAGGATAGGACAGAGGATAGGATAGGATATAGGATAGGATAGGATAGAGGGTAGTATAGGATAGAGGATTGGATAGGATAGGATAGAGGATAGGATAGGATAGAGGATAGGATAGGATAGGATAGAGGATAGGATAGGATAGAGGATCGGATAGGATAGAGGATAGGATAGGATAGAGGATAGGATCGGATAGAGGATAGGATAGGATAGGATAGAGTATAGGATAGGATAGAGGAAAGGATAGGATAGAGGATAGGATAGGATAGAGGATAGGATAGGATAGAGGATAGGATAGGATAGAGGATAGGATAGGATGGAGGATCGGATAGGATAGAGGATTGGATCGGATAGAGGATAGGATAGGATAGGATAGAGGACAGGATAGGATAGAGGATAGGATAGGATAGAGGATAGGATAGGATAGAGAATAGGATAGGATAGATGATATTATAGGAAAGAGGATAGGATATGTTAGAGGTTACGATATTATAGAGGATAGGATAGAGGATCGGATAGGATAGAGGATTGGATAGGATAGAGGATACGATACGATAGAGGATAGGATAGAGAATATGATACGGTAGAGGATAGGATAGGATAGAGGACAAGATAGGATAGAGGATAGGATAGGATAGAGGATAGGATCGGATAGAGGATAGGATATGATAAAGGATAGGATAGGATAGAGGATAGGATGGGATAGAGGATAGGATAGGATAGAGGATAGGATAGGATAGAGGATAGGATAGGATAGAGGATAGGATATGATAGAGGATAGGATAGGATAGAGGATAGGATAGGATAGAGGATAGGATAGGATAGAGGATAGGATAGGATAGCGGATAGGATATAATAGAGGATAGGATACGATAGAGGATAGGATAGGATAGAGGATAGGATAGGATAGAGGATAGGATAGGATAGAGGGTAGCATAGGATAGAGGATTGGATAGGATAGGATAGAGGATAGGATAGGATAGAGGGTAGCATAGGATAGAGGATTGGATAGGATAGGATAGAGGATAGGATCGGATAGAGGATAGGATATGATAAAGGAGAGGATAGGATAGAGGATAGGATGGGATAGAGGATAGGATAGGATAGGATAGAGGATAGGATAGGATAGAGGATACGATAGGATAGGATAGAGGATAGGATAGGATAGAGGTTAGGATGGGATAGAGGATAGGATAGGATAGGATAGAGGATAGGATAGGATAGAGGATAGGATAGGATAGAGAATAGGATAGGATATATGATATTATAGGAAAGAGGATAGGATATGTTAGAGGTTACGATATTATAGAGGATAGGATAGAGGATCGGATAGGATAGAGGATTGGATAGGATAGAGGATACGATACGATAGAGGATAGGATAGAGAATATGATACGGTAGAGGATGGGGATAGGATAGAGGATAGGATAGGATAGAGTATAGGATAGGATAGAGGATAGGATAGGATAGAGGGTAGCATAGGATAGAGGATTGGATAGGATAGGATAGAGGATAGGATCGGATAGAGGATAGGATATGATAAAGGAGAGGATAGGATAGAGGATAGGATGGGATAGAGGATAGGATAGGATAGGATAGAGGATAGGATAGGATAGAGGATAGGATAGGATAGAGAATAGGATAGGATAGATGATATTATAGGAAAGAGGATAGGATATGTTAGAGTTTACGATATTATAGAGGATAGGATAGAGGATCGGATAGGATAGAGGATTGGATAGGATAGAGGATACGATGCGATAGAGGATAGGATAGAGAATATGATACGGTAGAGGATAGGATAGGATAGAGGATAAGATAGGATAGAGGATAGGATAGGATAGAGGATAGGATCGGATAGAGGATAGGATATGATAAAGGATAGGATAGGATAGAGGATAGGATGGGATAGAGGATAGGATAGGATGGAGGATAGGATAGGATAGAGGATAGGATAGGATAGAGGATAGGATGGGATAGAGGATAGGATAGGATAGAGGATAGGATAGGATAGAGGATAGGATAGGATAGAGGATACGATAGGATAGGATAGAGGATAGGATAGGATAGAGGATAGGATAGGATAGAGGATAGGATATGATAGAGGATAGGATAGGATAGAGGATAGGATAGGATAGAGGATAGGATAGGATAGCGGATAGGATATAATAGAGGATAGGATACGATAGAGGATAGGATAGGATAGAGTATAGGATAGGATAGAGGATAGGATAGGATAGAGGGTAGCATAGGATAGAGGATTGGATAGGATAGGATAGAGGATAGGATCGGATAGAGGATAGGATATGATAAAGGAGAGGATAGGATAGAGGATAGGATGGGATAGAGGATAGGATAGGATAGAGGATAGGATAGGATAGAGGATAGGATATAATAGAGGATAGGATACGATAGAGGATAGGATAGGATAGAGGATAGGATAGGATAGAGGGTAGCATAGGATAGAGGATTTGATAGGATAGAGGATTCGATAGGATCGGATAGAGGATAGGATAGGATAGAGGATAGGATAGGATAGAGGATACGATAGGATAGGATAGAGGATAGGATAGGTTAGAGGATAGGAAAGGATAGAGGATAGGATAGGATAGAGGATAGGATAGGATAGAGGATAGGATAGGATAGCGGATAGGATATAATAGAGGATAGGATACGATAGAGGATAGGATAGGATAGAGGATAGGATATAATAGAGGATAGGATACGATAGAGGATAGGATAGGATAGAGGATAGGATAGGATAGAGGGTAGCATAGGATAGAGGATTGGATAGGATAGAGGATTGGATAGGATCGGATAGAGGATAGGATAGGATAGAGGATAGGATAGGATAGAGGATACGATAGGATAGGATAGAGGATAGGATAGGTTAGAGGATAGGAAAGGATAGAGGATAGGATATGATAGAGGATAGGATAGGATAGAGGATATTATAGGATAGAGGATAGGATAGGATAGAGGATAGGATAGGATAGCGGATAGGATATAATAGAGGATAGGATAGGATAGAGGATAGGATAGGATAGAGGATAGGATAGGATAGAGGATAGGATATAATAGAGGATAGGATAGGATAGAGGGTAGCATAGGATAGTTGATTGGATAGGATAGGATAGAGGATAGGATAGGATAGAGGATAGGATAGGATAGAGGATAGGATAGGGTAGAGGATAGGATACGATAGAGGATAGGATAGGATAGAGGATAGGATCGGATAGAGGATAGGATAGGATAGAGGATAGGATAGGATAGAGGATAGGATAGGATAGAGGATACGATAGGATAGGATAGAGGATAGGATAGGTTAGAGGATAGGATAGGATAGAGGATAGGATATGATAGAGGATAGGATAGGATAGAGGATAGGATAGGATAGAGGATAGGATAGGATAGAGGATAGGATAGGATAGCGGATAGGATATAATAGAGGATAGGATACGATAGAGGATAGGATAGGATCGAGGATAGGATAGGATAGAGGACACTATAGGATAGAGGGTATCATAGGATAGAGGATTGGATAGGATAGGATAGAGGATAGGATAGGATAGAGGATAGGATAGGATAGAGGATAGGATAGGGTAGAGGATAGGATACGATAGAGGATAGGATAGGATAGAGGATAGGATCGGATAGAGGATAGGATAGGATAGAGGATAGGATAGGATAGAGGATAGGATAGGATAGAGGATACGATAGGATAGGATAGAGGATAGGATAGGTTAGAGGATAGGAAAGGATAGAGGATAGGATATGATAGAGGATAGGATAGGATAGATAATAGGATAGGATAGAGGATAGGATAGGATAGAGGATAGGATAGGATAGCGGATAGGATATAATAGAGGATAGGATACGATAGAGGATAGGATAGGGTAGAGGATAGGATAGGACAGAGGATAGGATAGGATATAGGATAGGATAGGATAGAGGGTAGTATAGGATAGAGGATTGGATAGGATAGGATAGAGGATAGGATAGGATAGAGGATAGGATAGGATAGGATAGAGGATAGGATAGGATAGAGGATCGGATAGGATAGAGGATAGGATAGGATAGAGGATAGGATCGGATAGAGGATAGGATAGGATAGGATAGAGTATAGGATAGGATAGAGGAAAGGATAGGATAGAGGATAGGATAGGATAGAGGATAGGATAGGATAGAGGATAGGATAGGATAGAGGATAGGATAGGATGGAGGATCGGATAGGATAGAGGATTGGATCGGATAGAGGATAGGATAGGATAGGATAGAGGACAGGATAGGATAGAGGATAGGATAGGATAGAGGATAGGATAGGATAGAGAATAGGATAGGATAGATGATATTATAGGAAAGAGGATAGGATATGTTAGAGGTTACGATATTATAGAGGATAGGATAGAGGATCGGATAGGATAGAGGATTGGATAGGATAGAGGATACGATACGATAGAGGATAGGATAGAGAATATGATACGGTAGAGGATAGGATAGGATAGAGGACAAGATAGGATAGAGGATAGGATAGGATAGAGGATAGGATCGGATAGAGGATAGGATATGATAAAGGATAGGATAGGATAGAGGATAGGATGGGATAGAGGATAGGATAGGATAGAGGATAGGATAGGATAGAGGATAGGATAGGATAGAGGATAGGATATGATAGAGGATAGGATAGGATAGAGGATAGGATAGGATAGAGGATAGGATAGGATAGAGGATAGGATAGGATAGCGGATAGGATATAATAGAGGATAGGATACGATAGAGGATAGGATAGGATAGAGGATAGGATAGGATAGAGGATAGGATAGGATAGAGGGTAGCATAGGATAGAGGATTGGATAGGATAGGATAGAGGATAGGATAGGATAGAGGGTAGCATAGGATAGAGGATTGGATAGGATAGGATAGAGGATAGGATCGGATAGAGGATAGGATATGATAAAGGAGAGGATAGGATAGAGGATAGGATGGGATAGAGGATAGGATAGGATAGGATAGAGGATAGGATAGGATAGAGGATACGATAGGATAGGATAGAGGATAGGATAGGATAGAGGTTAGGATGGGATAGAGGATAGGATAGGATAGGATAGAGGATAGGATAGGATAGAGGATAGGATAGGATAGAGAATAGGATAGGATATATGATATTATAGGAAAGAGGATAGGATATGTTAGAGGTTACGATATTATAGAGGATAGGATAGAGGATCGGATAGGATAGAGGATTGGATAGGATAGAGGATACGATACGATAGAGGATAGGATAGAGAATATGATACGGTAGAGGATGGGGATAGGATAGAGGATAGGATAGGATAGAGTATAGGATAGGATAGAGGATAGGATAGGATAGAGGGTAGCATAGGATAGAGGATTGGATAGGATAGGATAGAGGATAGGATCGGATAGAGGATAGGATATGATAAAGGAGAGGATAGGATAGAGGATAGGATGGGATAGAGGATAGGATAGGATAGGATAGAGGATAGGATAGGATAGAGGATAGGATAGGATAGAGAATAGGATAGGATAGATGATATTATAGGAAAGAGGATAGGATATGTTAGAGTTTACGATATTATAGAGGATAGGATAGAGGATCGGATAGGATAGAGGATTGGATAGGATAGAGGATACGATGCGATAGAGGATAGGATAGAGAATATGATACGGTAGAGGATAGGATAGGATAGAGGATAAGATAGGATAGAGGATAGGATAGGATAGAGGATAGGATCGGATAGAGGATAGGATATGATAAAGGATAGGATAGGATAGAGGATAGGATGGGATAGAGGATAGGATAGGATGGAGGATAGGATAGGATAGAGGATAGGATAGGATAGAGGATAGGATGGGATAGAGGATAGGATAGGATAGAGGATAGGATAGGATAGAGGATAGGATAGGATAGAGGATACGATAGGATAGGATAGAGGATAGGATAGGATAGAGGATAGGATAGGATAGAGGATCGGATAGGATAGAGGATTGGATAGGATAGAGGATACGATGCGATAGAGGATGGGATAGAGGATAGGATAGGATGGAGGATTGGATAGGATAGAGGATAGGATAGGATAGAGGATAGGATGGGATAGAGGATAGGATAGGATAGAGGATAGGATAGGATAGAGGATAGGATAGGATAGAGGATACGATAGGATAGGATAGAGGATAGGATAGGATAGAGGATAGGATAGGATAGAGGATAGGATATGATAGAGGATAGGATAGGATAGAGGATAGGATAGGATAGAGGATAGGATAGGATAGCGGATAGGATATAATAGAGGATAGGATACGATAGAGGATAGGATAGGATAGAGTATAGGATAGGATAGAGGATAGGATAGGATAGAGGGTAGCATAGGATAGAGGATTGGATAGGATAGGATAGAGGATAGGATCGGATAGAGGATAGGATATGATAAAGGAGAGGATAGGATAGAGGATAGGATGGGATAGAGGATAGGATAGGATAGAGAATAGGATAGGATAGAGGATAGGATATAATAGAGGATAGGATACGATAGAGGATAGGATAGGATAGAGGATAGGATAGGATAGAGGGTAGCATAGGATAGAGGATTTGATAGGATAGAGGATTGGATAGCATCGGATAGAGGATAGGATAGGATAGAGGATAGGATAGGATAGAGGATACGATAGGATAGGATAGAGGATAGGATAGGTTAGAGGATAGGAAAGGATAGAGGATAGGATATGATAGAGGATAGGATAGGATAGAGGATAGGATAGGATAGAGGATAGGATAGGATAGAGGATAGGATAGGATAGCGGATAGGATATAATAGAGGATAGGATAGGATAGAGGATAGGATAGGATAGAGGATAGGATAGGATAGAGGATAGGATATAATAGAGGATAGGATAGGATAGAGGGTAGCATAGGATAGATGATTGGATAGGATAGGATAGAGGATAGGATAGGATAGAGGATAGGATAGGGTAGAGGATAGGATACGATAGAGGATAGGATAGGATAGAGGATAGGATCGGATAGAGGATAGGATAGGATAGAGGATAGGATAGGATAGAGGATAGGATAGGATAGAGGATACGATAGGATAGGATAGAGGATAGGATAGGTTAGAGGATAGGATAGGATAGAGGATAGGATATGATAGAGGATAGGATAGGATAGAGGATAGGATAGGATAGAGGATAGGATAGGATAGAGGATAGGATAGGATAGCGGATAGGATATAATAGAGGATAGGATACGATAGAGGATAGGATAGGATCGAGGATAGGATAGGATAGAGGATAGGATAGGATAGAGGGTAGCATAGGATAGAGGATTGGATAGGATAGGATAGAGGATAGGATAGGATAGAGGATAGGATAGGATAGAGGATAGGATAGGATAGAGGATAGGATAGGACAGAGGATAGGATAGGATAGAGGATCGGATAGGATAGAGGATAGGATAGGATATAGGATAGGATAGGATAGAGGATAGGATAGGATAGAGGATAGGATAGGATAGAGGATAGGATAGGATAGAGGATAGGATCGGATAGAGGATAGGATAGGATAGAGGATACGATAGGATAGGATAGAGGATAGGATACGTTAGAGGAGAGGAAAGGATAGAGAATAGGATATGATAGAGGATAGGATAGGATAGAGGATAGGATAGGATAGAGGATAGGATAGGATAGAGGATAGGATAGGATAGCGGATAGGATATAATAGAGGATAGGATACGATAGAGGATAGGATAGGGTAGAGGATAGGATAGGACAGAGGATAGGATAGGATAGAGGATAGGATAGGATAGAGGGTAGCATAGGATAGAGGATTGGATAGGATAGGATAGAGGATAGGATAGGATAGAGGATAGGATAGGATAGGATAGAGGATAGGATAGGATAGAGGATAGGATAGGACAGAGGATAGGATAGGATAGAGGATCGGATAGGATAGAGGATAGGATAGGATATAGGATAGGATAGGATAGAGGATAGGATAGGATAGAGGATAGGATAGGATAGAGGATAGAATAGGATAGAGGATAGGATCGGATAGAGGATAGGATAGGATAGGATAGAGTATAGGATAGGATAGAGGAAAGGATAGGATAGAGGATAGGATAGGATAGAGGATAGGATAGGATAGAGGATAGGATAGGATAGAGGATAGGATAGGATGGAGGATCGGATAGGATAGAGGATTTTATCGGATAGAGGATAGGATAGGATAGGATAGAGGACAGGATAGGATAGAGGATAGGATAGGATAGAGGATAGGATAGGATAGAGAATAGGATAGGATAGATGATATTATAGGAAAGAGGATAGGATATGTTAGAGGTTACGATATTATAGAGGATAGGATAGAGGATCGGATAGGATAGAGGATTGGATAGGATAGAGGATACGATACGATAGAGGATAGGATAGAGGATAGGATAGGATAGAGGATAGGATAGGATAGAGAATAGGATAGGATAGATGATATTATAGGAAAGAGGATAGGATATGTTAGAGGTTACGATATTATAGAGGATAGGATAGAGGATCGGATAGGATAGAGGATTGGATAGGATAGAGGATACGATACGATAGAGGATAGGATAGAGAATATGATACGGTAGAGGATAGGATAGGATAGAGGACAAGATAGGATAGTGGATAGGATAGGATAGAGGATAGGATCGGATAGAGGATAGGATATGATAAAGGATAGGATAGGATAGAGGATAGGATGGGATAGAGGATAGGATAGGATAGAGGATAGGATAGGATAGAGGATAGGATAGGATAGAGGATAGGATATGATAGAGGATAGGATAGGATAGAGGATAGGATAGGATAGAGGATAGGATAGGATAGAGGATAGGATAGGATAGCGGATAGGATATAATAGAGGATAGGATACGATAGAGGATAGGATAGGATAGAGGATAGGATAGGATAGAGGATAGGATAGGATAGAGGGTAGCATAGGATAGAGCATTGGATAGGATAGGATAGAGGATAGGATAGGATAGAGGGTAGCATAGGATAGAGGATTGGATAGGATAGGATAGAGGATAGGATCGGATAGAGGATAGGATATGATAAAGGAGAGGATAGGATAGAGGATAGGATGGGATAGAGGATAGGATAGGATAGGATAGAGGATAGGATAGGATAGAGGATACGATAGGATAGGATAGAGGATAGGATAGGATAGAGGATACGATAGGATAGGATAGAGGATAGGATAGGACAGAGGATAGGATAGGATAGAGGATCGGATAGGATAGAGGATAGGATAGGATATAGGATAGGATAGGATAGAGGATAGGATAGGATAGAGGATAGGATAGGATAGAGGATAGGATAGGATAGAGGATAGGATCGGATAGAGGATAGGATAGGATAGGATAGAGTATAGGATAGGATAGAGGAAAGGATAGGATAGAGGATAGGATAGGATAGAGGATAGGATAGGATAGAGGATAGGATAGGATAGAGGATAGGATAGGATGGAGGATCGGATAGGATAGAGGATTTTATCGGATAGAGGATAGGATAGGATAGGATAGAGGACAGGATAGGATAGAGGATAGGATAGGATAGAGGATAGGATAGGATAGAGAATAGGATAGGATAGATGATATTATAGGAAAGAGGATAGGATATGTTAGAGGTTACGATATTATAGAGGATAGGATAGAGGATCGGATAGGATAGAGGATCGGATAGGATAGAGGATACGATACGATAGAGGATAGGATAGAGAATATGATACGGTAGAGGATAGGATAGGATAGAGGACAAGATAGGATAGTGGATAGGATAGGATAGAGGATAGGATCGGATAGAGGATTGGATATGATAAAGGATAGGATAGGATAGAGGATAGGATGGGATAGAGGATAGGATAGGATAGAGGATAGGATAGGATAGAGGATAGGATAGGATAGAGGATAGGATATGATAGAGGATAGGATAGGATAGAGGATAGGATAGGATAGAGGATAGGATAGGATAGAGGATAGGATAGGATAGCGGATAGGATATAATAGAGGATAGGATACGATAGAGGATAGGATAGGATAGAGGATAGGATAGGATAGAGGATAGGATAGGATAGAGGGTAGCATAGGATAGAGGATTGGATAGGATAGGATAGAGGATAGGATAGGATAGAGGGTAGCATAGGATAGAGGATTGGATAGGATAGGATAGAGGATAGGATCGGATAGAGGATAGGATATGATAAAGGAGAGGATAGGATAGAGGATAGGATGGGATAGAGGATAGGATAGGATAGGATAGAGGATAGGATAGGATAGAGGATACGATAGGATAGGATAGAGGATAGGATAGGATAGAGGATACGATAGGATAGGATAGAGGATAGGATAGGATAGGATAGAGGATAGGATATGATAGAGGATAGGATAGGGTAGAGGATAGGATACGATAGAGGATAGGATAGGATAGAGGATAGGATCGGATAGAGGATAGGATAGGATAGAGGATAGGATAGGATAGAGGATAGGATAGGATAGAGGATACGATAGGATAGGATAGAGGATAGGATAGGTTAGAGGATAGGATAGGATAGAGGATAGGATATGATAGAGGATAGGATAGGATAGAGGATAGGATAGGATAGAGGATAGGATAGGATAGAGGATAGGATAGGATAGCGGATAGGATATAATAGAGGATAGGATACGATAGAGGATAGGATAGGATCGAGGATAGGATAGGATAGAGGATAGGATAGGATAGAGGGTAGCATAGGATAGAGGATTGGATAGGATAGGATAGAGGATAGGATAGGATAGAGGATAGGATAGGATAGAGGATAGGATAGGGTAGAGGATAGGATACGATAGAGGATAGGATAGGATAGAGGATAGGATCGGATAGAGGATAGGATAGGATAGAGGATAGGATAGGATAGAGGATAGGATAGGATAGAGGATACGATAGGATAGGATAGAGGATAGGATAGGTTAGAGGATAGGAAAGGATAGAGGATAGGATATGATAGAGGATAGGATAGGATAGAGGATAGGATAGGATAGAGGATAGGATAGGATAGAGGATAGGATAGGATAGCGGATAGGATATAATAGAGGATAGGATACGATAGAGGATAGGATAGGGTAGAGGATAGGATAGGACAGAGGATAGGATAGGATAGAGGATAGGATAGGATAGAGGGTAGCATAGGATAGAGGATTGGATAGGATAGGATAGAGGATAGGATAGGATAGAGGATAGGATAGGATAGGATAGAGGATAGGATAGGATAGAGGATAGGATAGGACAGAGGATAGGATAGGATAGAGGATCGGATAGGATAGAGGATAGGATAGGATAGAGGATAGGATATGATAGAGGATAGGATAGGATAGAGGATAGGATAGGATTGAGGATAGGATAGGATAGAGGATAGGATAGGATAGCGGATAGGATATAATAGAGGATAGGATACGATAGAGGATAGGATAGGATAGAGGATAGGATAGGATAGAGGATAGGATAGGATAGAGGGTAGCATAGGATAGAGGATTGGATAGGATAGGATAGAGGATAGGATAGGATAGAGGGTAGCATAGGATAGAGGATTGGATAGGATAGGATAGAGGATAGGATCGGATAGAGGATAGGATATGATAAAGGAGAGGATAGGATAGAGGATAGGATGGGATAGAGGATAGGATAGGATAGGATAGAGGATAGGATAGGATAGAGGATACGATAGGATAGGATAGAGGATAGGATAGGATAGAGGTTAGGATGGGATAGAGGATAGGATAGGATAGGATAGAGGATAGGATAGGATAGAGGATAGGATACGATAGAGAATAGGATAGGATATATGATATTATAGGAAAGAGGATAGGATATGTTAGAGGTTACGATATTATAGAGGATAGGATAGAGGATCGGATAGGATAGAGGATTGGATAGGATAGAGGATACGATACGATAGAGGATAGGATAGAGAATATGATACGGTAGAGGATGGGGATAGGATAGAGGATAGGATAGGATAGAGTATAGGATAGGATAGAGGATAGGATAGGATAGAGGGTAGCATAGGATAGAGGATTGGATAGGATAGGATAGAGGATAGGATCGGATAGAGGATAGGATATGATAAAGGAGAGGATAGGATGGAGGATAGGATGGGATAGAGGATAGGATAGGATAGGATAGAGGATAGGATAGGATAGAGGATAGGATAGGATAGAGAATAGGATAGGATAGATGATATTATAGGAAAGAGGATAGGATATGTTAGAGGTTACGATATTATAGAGGATAGGATAGAGGATCGGATAGGATAGAGGATTGGATAGGATAGAGGATACGATGCGATAGAGGATGGGATAGAGGATAGGATAGGATGGAGGATAGGATAGGATAGAGGATAGGATAGGATAGAGGATACGATAGGATAGGATAGAGGATAGGATAGGATAGAGGATACGATAGGATAGGATAGGGGATAGGATAGGATAGAGGATAGGATAGGATAGAGGATAGGATAGGATAGAGGATAGGATATAATAGAGGATAGGATACGAGAGAGGATAGGATAGGATAGAGGATAGGATAGCATAGAGGATAGGATAGGATAGAGGATAGGATACGATAGAGGATAGGATAGGATAGAGGATAGGACAGGATAGAGGATAGGATAGGATAGAGGGTAGCATAGGATAGAAGATTGGATAGGATAGGATAGAGAATAGGATAGGATAGAGGATAGGATAGGGTAGAGGATAGGATACGATAGAGGATAGGATAGGATAGAGGATAGGATCGGATAGAGGATAGGATAGGATAGGATAGAGTATAGGATAGGATAGAGGAAAGGATAGGATAGAGGATAGGATAGGATAGAGGATAGGATAGGATAGAGGATAGGATAGGATAGAGGATAGGATAGGATGGAGGATCGGATAGGATAGAGGATTGGATCGGATAGAGGATAGGATAGGATAGGATAGAGGACAGGATAGGATAGAGGATCGGATAGGATAGAGGATTGGATAGGATAGAGGATACGATACGATAGAGGATAGGATAGAGAATATGATACGGTAGAGGATAGGATAGGATAGAGGATAAGATAGGATAGAGGATAGGATATGATAGGGGATAGGATCGGATAGAGGATAGGATATGATAAAGGATAGGATAGGATAGAGGATAGGATAGGATAGAGGATAGGATAGGATAGAGGATACGATAGGATAGGATAGAGGATACGATACGATAGAGGATAGGATAGAGAATAGGATAGGATAGAGGATGCGGGATTGGATCGGATACAGGATTGGAGATGGTAGAGGATAGGATAGAGGATAGGATAGAGGTTAGGGTAGGATAGAGGATAGGATAGGATAGAGGATAGGATAGGATAGAGGATAGGATAGGATAGAGGATAGGATAGGATAGAGGATCGGATAGGATAGAGGATTGGATAGGATAGAGGATACGATACGATAGAGGATAGGATAGAGAATATGATACGGTAGAGGATAGGATAGGATAGAGGATAATATAGGATAGAGGATAGGATATGATAGGGGATAGGATCGGATAGAGGATAGGATATGATAAAGGATAGGATAGGATAGAGGATAGTATGGGATAGAGGATAGGATAGGATAGAGGATAGGATATGATAGAGGATAGGATAGGATAGAGGATAGGATAGGATAGAGGATAAGATAGGATAGAGGATAGGATATGATAGGGGATAGGATCGGATAGAGGATAGGATATGATAAAGGATAGGATAGGATAGAGGATAGTATGGGATAGAGGATAGGATAGGATAGCGGATAGGATATAATAGAGGATAGGATAGGATAGAGGATAGGATAGGATAGAGGATAGGATATAATAGAGGATAGGATAGGATAGAGGGTAGCATAGGATAGAGGATTGGATAGGCTAGGATAGAGGATAGGATAGGATAGAGGATGCGGGATTGGATCGGATACAGGATTGGAGATGGTAGAGGATAGGATAGAGGATAGGATAGAGGTTAGGGTAGGATAGAGGATAGGATAGGATAGAGGATAGGATAGGATAGAGGATAGGATAGGATAGAGGATCGGATAGGATAGAGGATTGGATAGGATAGAGGATACGATACGATAGAGGATAGGATAGAGAATATGATACGGTAGAGGATAGGATAGGATAGAGGATAAGATAGGATAGAGGATAGGATATGATAGGGGATAGGATCGGATAGAGGATAGGATATGATAAAGGATAGGATAGGATAGAGGATAGTATGGGATAGAGGATAGGATAGGATAGAGGATAGGATATGATAGAGGATAGGATAGGATAGAGGATAGGATAGGATAGAGGATAAGATAGGATAGAGGATAGGATATGATAGGGGATAGGATCGGATAGAGGATAGGATATGATAAAGGATAGGATAGGATAGAGGATAGTATGGGATAGAGGATAGGATAGGATAGCGGATAGGATATAATAGAGGATAGGATAGGATAGAGGATAGGATAGGATAGAGGATAGGATATAATAGAGGATAGGATAGGATAGAGGGTAGCATAGGATAGAGGATTGGATAGGATAGGATAGAGGATAGGATAGGATAGAGGATAGGATAGGATAGAGGATAGGATAGGATAGAGGATAGGATAGGATAGAGGATAGGATAGGGTAGAGGATAGGATACGATAGAGGATAGGATAGGATAGAGGATAGGATCGGATAGAGGATAGGATAGGATAGAGGATAGGATAGGATAGAGGATAGGATAGGATAGAGGATACGATAGGATAGGATAGAGGATAGGATAGGTTAGAGGATAGGATAGGATAGAGGATAGGATATAATAGAGGATAGGATACCATAGAGGATAGGATAGGATAGAGGATAGGATAGGATAGAGGATAGGATAGAATAGAGGATAGGATAGGATAGAGGATCGGATAGGATAGAGGATAGGATATGATAAAGGATAGGATAGGATAGAGGATAGTATGGGATAGAGGATAGGATAGGATAGAGGATAGGATATGATAGAGGATAGGATAGGATAGAGGATAGGATAGGATAGAGGATAGGATAGGATAGAGGATAGGATAGGATAGAGGATACGATAGGATAGGATAGAGGATACGATACGATAGAGGATAGGATAGGATAGAGGATACGATAGGATAGGATAGAGGATACGATACGATAGAGGATAGGATAGAGAATAGGATAGGATAGAGGATGCGGGATTGGATCGGATACAGGATTGGAGATGGTAGAGGATAGGATAGAGGATAGGATAGAGGTTAGGGTAGGATAGAGGATAGGATAGGATAGAGGATAGGATAGGATAGAGGATAGGATAGGATAGAGGATAGGATAGGATAGAGGATCGGATAGGATAGAGGATTGGATAGGATAGAGGATACGATACGATAGAGGATAGGATAGAGAATATGATACGGTAGAGGATAGGATAGGATAGAGGATAATATAGGATAGAGGATAGGATATGATAGGGGATAGGATCGGATAGAGGATAGGATATGATAAAGGATAGGATAGGATAGAGGATAGTATGGGATAGAGGATAGGATAGGATAGAGGATAGGATATGATAGAGGATAGGATAGGATAGAGGATAGGATAGGATAGAGGATAAGATAGGATAGAGGATAGGATATGATAGGGGATAGGATCGGATAGAGGATAGGATATGATAAAGGATAGGATAGGATAGAGGATAGTATGGGATAGAGGATAGGATAGGATAGCGGATAGGATATGATAAAGGATAGGATAGGATAGAGGATAGTATGGGATAGAGGATAGGATAGGATAGCGGATAGGATATAATAGAGGATAGGATAGGATAGAGGATAGGATAGGATAGAGGATAGGATATAATAGAGGATAGGATAGGATAGAGGGTAGCATAGGATAGAGGATTGGATAGGATAGGATAGAGGATAGGATAGGATAGAGGATAGGATAGGATAGAGGATAGGATAGGGTAGAGGATAGGATACGATAGAGGATAGGATAGGATAGAGGATAGGATCGGATAGAGGATAGGATAGGATAGAGGATAGGATAGGATAGAGGATAGGATAGGATAGAGGATAGGATAGGATAGAGGATACGATAGGATAGGATAGAGGATAGGATAGGTTAGAGGATAGGATAGGATAGAGGATAGGATATAATAGAGGATAGGATACCATAGAGGATAGGATAGGATAGAGGATAGGATAGGATAGAGGATAGGATAGGATAGAGGATAGGATAGGATAGAGGATCGGATAGGATAGAGGATTGGATAGGATAGAGGATACGATACGATAGAGGATAGGATAGAGAATATGATACGGTAGAGGATAGGATAGGATAGAGGATAAGATAGGATAGAGGATAGGATATGATAGGGGATAGGATCGGGTAGAGGATAGGATATGATAAAGGATAGGATAGGATAGAGGATAGTATGGGATAGAGGATAGGATAGGATAGAGGATAGGATATGATAGAGGATAGGATAGGATAGAGGATAGGATAGGATAGAGGATAAGATAGGATAGAGGATAGGATATGATAGGGGATAGGATCGGATACAGGATAGGATATGATAAAGGATAGGATAGGATAGAGGATAGTATGGGATAGAGGATAGGATGGGATAGCGGATAAGATATAATAGAGGATAGGATAGGATAGAGGATAGGATAGGATAGAGGATAGGATATAATAGAGGATAGGATAGGATAGAGGGTAGCATAGGATAGGATAGAGGATAGGATAGGATAGAGGATAGGATAGGATAGAGGATAGGATAGGATAGAGGATAGGATAGGGTAGAGGATAGGATACGATAGAGGATAGGATAGGATAGAGGATAGGATCGGATAGAGGATAGGATAGGATAGAGGATAGGATAGGATAGAGGATAGGATAGGATAGAGGATACGATAGGATAGGATAGAGGATAGGATAGGTTAGAGGATAGGATAGGATAGAGGATAGGATATAATAGAGGATAGGATACCATAGAGGATAGGATAGGATAGAGGATAGGATAGGATAGAGGATAGGATAGGATAGAGGGTAGCATAGGATAGAGGATTGGATAGGATAGGATAGAGGATAGGATAGGATAGAGGATAGGATAGGATAGAGGATAGGATAGGGTAGAGGATAGGATACGATAGAGGATAGGATATAATAGAGGATATGATAGGATAGAGGGTAGCATAGGATAGAAGATTGGATAGGATAGGATAGAGGATAGGATAGGATAGAGGATAGGATAGGGTAGAGGATAGGATACGATAGAGGATAGGATAGGATAGAGGATAGGATCGGATAGAGGATAGGATAGGATAGAGGATAGGATAGGATAGAGGATAGGATAGGATAGAGGATACGATAGGATAGGATAGAGGATAGGATAGGTTAGAGGATAGGAGAGGATAGAGGATAGGATATGATAGAGGATAGGATAGGATAGAGGATAGGATAGGATAGAGGATAGGATAGGATAGAGGATAGGATAGGATAGCGGATAGGATATAATAGAGGATAGGATACCATAGAGGATAGGATAGGATAGAGGATAGGATAGGATAGAGGATAGGATAGGATAGAGGGTTGCATAGGATAGAGGATTGGATAGGATAGGATAGAGGATAGGATAGGATAGAGGATAGGATAGGATAGAGGATAGGATAGGGTAAAGGATAGGATACGATAGAGGATAGGATAGGATAGAGGATAGGATCGGATAGAGGATAGGATAGGATAGAGGACAGGATAGGATAGAGGATAGGATAGGATAGAGGATACGATAGGATAGGATGGAGGATAGGATAGGTTAGAGGATAGGAAAGGATAGAGGATAGGATATGATAGAGGATAGGATAGGATAGAGGATAGGATAGGATAGAGGATAGGATAGGATAGAGGATAGGATACGATAGAGGATAGGATAGGATAGAGGATAGGACAGGATAGAGGATAGGATAGGATAGAGGGTAGCATAGGATAGAAGATTGGATAGGATAGGATAGAGGATAGGATAGGATAGAGGATAGGATAGGGTAGAGGATAGGATACGATAGAGGATAGGATACGATAGAGGATAGGATAGGATAGAGGATAGGATCGGATAGAGGATAGGATAGGATAGGATAGAGTATAGGATAGGATAGAGGAAAGGATAGGATAGAGGATAGGATAGGATAGAGGATAGGATAGGATAGAGGATAGGATAGGATGGATGATCGGATAGGATAGAGGATTGGATCGGATAGAGGATAGGATAGGATAGGATAGAGGACAGGATAGGATAGAGGATCGGATAGGATAGAGGATTGGATAGGATAGAGGATACGATACGATAGAGGATAGGATAGAGAATATGATACGGTAGAGGATAGGATAGGATAGAGGATAAGATAGGATAGAGGATAGGATATGATAGGGGATAGGATCGGATAGAGGATAGGATATGATAAAGGATAGGATAGGATAGAGGATAGGATAGGATAGAGGATAGGATAGGATAGAGGATACGATAGGATAGGATAGAGGATAGAGAATAGGATAGGATAGAGGATGCGGGATTGGATCGGATACAGGATTGGAGATGGTAGAGGATAGGATAGAGGATAGGATAGAGGTTAGGGTAGGATAGAGGATAGGATAGGATAGAGGATAGGATAGGATAGAGGATAGGATAGGATAGAGGATAGGATAGGATAGAGGATCGGATAGGATAGAGGATTGGATAGGATAGAGGATACGATACGATAGAGGATAGGATAGAGAATATGATACGGTAGAGGATAGGATAGGATAGAGGATAATATAGGATAGAGGATAGGATATGATAGGGGATAGGATCGGATAGAGGATAGGATATGATAGGGGATAGGATCGGATAGAGGATAGGATATGATAAAGGATAGGATAGGATAGAGGATAGTATGGGATAGAGGATAGGATAGGATAGCGGATAGGATATAATAGAGGATAGGATAGGATAGAGGATAGGATAGGATAGAGGATAGGATATAATAGAGGATAGGATAGGATAGAGGGTAGCATAGGATAGAGGATTGGATAGGCTAGGATAGAGGATAGGATAGGATAGAGGATGCGGGATTGGATCGGATACAGGATTGGAGATGGTAGAGGATAGGATAGAGGATAGGATAGAGGTTAGGGTAGGATAGAGGATAGGATAGGATAGAGGATAGGATAGGATAGAGGATAGGATAGGATAGAGGATCGGATAGGATAGAGGATTGGATAGGATAGAGGATACGATACGATAGAGGATAGGATAGAGAATATGATACGGTAGAGGATAGGATAGGATAGAGGATAAGATAGGATAGAGGATAGGATATGATAGGGGATAGGATCGGATAGAGGATAGGATATGATAAAGGATAGGATAGGATAGAGGATAGTATGGGATAGAGGATAGGATAGGATAGAGGATAGGATATGATAGAGGATAGGATAGGATAGAGGATAGGATAGGATAGAGGATAAGATAGGATAGAGGATAGGATATGATAGGGGATAGGATCGGATAGAGGATAGGATATGATAAAGGATAGGATAGGATAGAGGATAGTATGGGATAGAGGATAGGATAGGATAGCGGATAGGATATAATAGAGGATAGGATAGGATAGAGGATAGGATAGGATAGAGGATAGGATATAATAGAGGATAGGATAGGATAGAGGGTAGCATAGGATAGAGGATTGGATAGGATAGGATAGAGGATAGGATAGGATAGAGGATAGGATAGGATAGAGGATAGGATAGGGTAGAGGATAGGATACGATAGAGGATAGGATAGGATAGAGGATAGGATCGGATAGAGGATAGGATAGGATAGAGGATAGGATAGGATAGAGGATAGGATAGGATAGAGGATACGATAGGATAGGATAGAGGATAGGATAGGTTAGAGGATAGGATAGGATAGAGGATAGGATATAATAGAGGATAGGATACCATAGAGGATAGGATAGGATAGAGGATAGGATAGGATAGAGGATAGGATAGGATAGAGGATAGGATATAATAGAGGATAGGATAGGATAGAGGGTAGCATAGGATAGGATAGAGGATAGGATAGGATAGAGGATAGGATAGGATAGAGGATAGGATAGGATAGAGGATAGGATAGGGTAGAGGATAGGATACGATAGAGGATAGGATAGGATAGAGGATAGGATCGGATAGAGGATAGGATAGGATAGAGGATAGGATAGGATAGAGGATAGGATAGGATAGAGGATACGATAGGATAGGATAGAGGATAGGATAGGTTAGAGGATAGGATAGGATAGAGGATAGGATATAATAGAGGATAGGATACCATAGAGGATAGGATAGGATAGAGGATAGGATAGGATAGAGGATAGGATAGGATAGAGGGTAGCATAGGATAGAGGATTGGATAGGATAGGATAGAGGATAGGATAGGATAGAGGATAGGATAGGATAGAGGATAGGATAGGATAGAGGATAGGATAGGGTAGAGGATAGGATACGATAGAGGATAGGATATAATAGAGGATATGATAGGATAGAGGGTAGCATAGGATAGAAGATTGGATAGGATAGGATAGAGGATAGGATAGGATAGAGGATAGGATAGGATAGAGGATAGGATAGGGTAGAGGATAGGATACGATAGAGGATAGGATAGGATAGAGGATAGGATCGGATAGAGGATAGGATAGGATAGAGGATAGGATAGGATAGAGGATAGGATAGGATAGAGGATACGATAGGATAGGATAGAGGATAGGATAGGTTAGAGGATAGGAGAGGATAGAGGATAGGATATGATAGAGGATAGGATAGGATAGAGGATAGGATAGGATAGAGGATAGGATAGTATAGAGGATAGGATAGGATAGCGGATAGGATATAATAGAGGATAGGATACCATAGAGGATAGGATAGGATAGAGGATAGGATAGGATAGAGGATAGGATAGGATAGAGGGTAGCATAGGATAGAGGATTGGATAGGATAGGATAGAGGATAGGATAGGATAGAGGATACGATAGGATAGAGGATAGGATAGGGTAGAGGATAGGATACGATAGAGGATAGGATAGGATAGAGGATAGGATCGGATAGAGGATAGGATAGGATAGAGGACAGGATAGGATAGAGGATAGGATAGGATAGAGGATACGATAGGATAGGATAGAGGATAGGATAGGTTAGAGGATAGGAAAGGATAGAGGATAGGATATGATAGAGGATAGGATAGGATAGAGGATAGGATAGGATAGAGGATAGGATAGGATAGAGGATAGGATACGATAGAGGATAGGATAGGATAGAGGATAGGACAGGATAGAGGATAGGATAGGATAGAGGGTAGCATAGGATAGAAGATTGGATAGGATAGGATAGAGGATAGGATAGGATAGAGGATAGGATAGGGTAGAGGATAGGATACGATAGAGGATAGGATAGGATAGAGGATAGGATCGGATAGAGGATAGGATAGGATGGGATAGAGTATAGGATAGGATAGAGGAAAGGATAGGATAGAGGATAGGATAGGATAGAGGATAGGATAGGATAGAGGATAGGATAGGATAGAGGATAGGATAGGATGGAGGATCGGATAGGATAGAGGATTGGATCGGATAGAGGATAGGATA
This sequence comes from Halictus rubicundus, assembly GCF_050948215.1. Lineage (NCBI taxonomy): Eukaryota > Metazoa > Arthropoda > Insecta > Hymenoptera > Halictidae > Halictus > Halictus rubicundus. Next base: position 29,979 of record NW_027489016.1, on the reverse strand, counting down.
GGATAGGATAGAGGACAGGATAGGATAGAGGATCGGATAGGATAGAGGATAGGATAGGATAGAGGATACGATACGATAGAGGATAGGATAGAGAATATGATACGGTAGAGGATAGGATAGGATAGAGGATAAGATAGGATAGAGGATAGGATATGATAGGGGATAGGATCGGATAGAGGATAGGATATGATAAAGGATAGGATAGGATAGAGGATAGTATGGGATAGAGGATAGGATAGGATAGAGGATAGGATATGATAGAGGATAGGATAGGATAGAGGATAGGATAGGATAGAGGATAAGATAGGATAGAGGATAGGATATGATAGGGGATAGGATCGGATAGAGGATAGGATATGATAAAGGATAGGATAGGATAGAGGATAGTATGGGATAGAGGATAGGATAGGATAGAGGATAGGATAGGATAGAGGATAGGATAGGATAGAGGATAGGATAGGATAGAGGATAGGCTAGGATAGAGGATACGATAGGATAGGATAGAGGATAGGATAGGATAGAGGATAGGATAGGATAGAGGATAGGATATGATAGAGGATAGCATAGGATAGAGGATAGGATAGGATAGAGGATAGGATCGGATAGAGGATAGGATAGGATAGGATAGAGTATAGGATAGGATATAATAGAGGATAGGATACGATAGAGGATAGGATAGGATAGAGGAAAGGATGGGATAGAGGATAGGATAGGATAGAGGATAGGATAGGATAGAGGATAGGATAGGATAGAGGATAGGATAGGATAGAGGATAAGATAGGATAGAGGATAGGATCGGATAGAGGATAGGATATGATAAAGGATAGGATAGGATAGAGGATAGGATGGGATAGAGGATAGGATAGGATAGAGGATAGGATAGGATAGAGGATAGGATAGGATAGAGGATAGGATAGGATAGAGGATAGGATAGGATAGTGGATCGGATAGGATAGAGGATTGGATAGGATAGAGGATAGGATATAATAGAGGATAGTATACGATTGAGGATAGGATAGGATAGAGGATAGGATAGGATAGAGGGTAGGATAGGTTAGAGGGTAGCATAGGATAGAGGATTGGATAGGATAGGATAGAGGATAGGATAGGATAGAGGATAGGATAGGATAGAGGATAGGATAGGATAGAGGATAGGATAGGATATAGGATAGGATAGGAGAGAGGATAGGATAGGATAGAGGATCGGATAGGATAGAGGATAGGATAGGATAGAGGATAGGATAGGATAGAGGACACGATAGGATAGGATAGAGGATAGGATAGGATAGAGGATACGATAGGATAGGATAGAGGATAGGATAGGATAGAGGATAGGATATGATAGAGGATAGGATAGGATAGAGGATAGGATAGGATAGAGAATAGGATAGGATAGAGGATAGGATAAGATGGAGGATAGGATAGGATAGAGGATAGGATAGGATAGAGGATATGATAGGATAGAGGATAGGATAGGATAGAGGATAGGATAGGGTAGATGACATTATAGGAAAGAGGATAGGAAATGATAGAGGATCCGATACGATAGAGGATAGGATAGAGAATATGATCCGGTATAGGATAGGATAGGTTAGAGGATAAGATAGGATAGAGGATAGGATAGGATAGAGGATAGGATCGGATAGAGGATAGGATATGATAAAGGATAGGATAGGATAGAGGATAGGATGGGATAGAGGATAGGATAGGATAGAGGATAGGATAGGATAGAGGATAGGATAGGATAGAGGATAGGATAGGATAGAGGATAGGATAGGATAGAGGATCGGATAGGATAGAGGATTGGATAGGATAGAGGATACGATACGATAGAGGATAGGATAGAGAATATGATACGGTAGAGGATAGGATAGGATAGAGGTTAAGATAGGATAGAGGATAGGATATGAAAGGGGATAGGATCGGATAGAGGATAGGATATGATAAAGGATAGGATAGGATAGAGGATAGTATGGGATTGAGGATAGGATAGGATAGAGGATAGGATATAATAGACGATAGGATACGATAGAGGATAGGATAGGATAGAGGATAGGATAGGATAGAGGATAGGATAGGATAGAGGATAGGATAGGATAGAGGATAGGATAGGATAGAGGGTAGCATAGGATAGAGGATTGGATAGGATAGGATAGAGGATAGGATAGGATAGAGGATAGGATAGGATAGAGGATAGGATAGGATAGAGGATAGGATAGGAGAGAGGATAGGATAGGATAGAGGATCGGATAGGATAGAGGATAGGATAGGATAGAGGATAGGATAGGATAGAGGATACGATAGGATAGGATAGAGGATAGGATAGGATAGAGGATACGATAGGATAGGATAGAGGATAGGATCGGATAGAGGATAGGATAGGATAGAGGATAGGATAGGATAGAGGATACGATAGGATAGAGGATACGATAGGATAGGATAGAGGATAGGATAGGTTAGAGGATAGGATAGGATAGAGGATAGGATATAATAGAGGATAGGATACCATAGAGGATAGGATAGGATAGAGGATAGGATAGGATAGAGGATAGGATAGGATAGAGGGTAGCATAGGATAGAGGATTGGATAGGATAGGATAGAGGATAGGATAGGATAGAGGATAGGATAGGATAGAGGATAGGATAGGATAGAGGATAGGATAGGGTAGAGGATAGGATACGATAGAGGATAGGATATAATAGAGGATATGATAGGATAGAGGGTAGCATAGGATAGAAGATTGGATAGGATAGGATAGAGGATAGGATAGGATAGAGGATAGGATAGGATAGAGGATAGGATAGGGTAGAGGATAGGATACGATAGAGGATAGGATAGGATAGAGGATAGGATCGGATAGAGGATAGGATAGGATAGAGGATAGGATAGGATAGAGGATAGGATAGGATAGAGGATACGATAGGATAGGATAGAGGATAGGATAGGTTAGAGGATAGGAGAGGATAGAGGATAGGATATGATAGAGGATAGGATAGGATAGAGGATAGGATAGGATAGAGGATAGGATAGGATAGAGGATAGGATAGGATAGCGGATAGGATATAATAGAGGATAGGATACCATAGAGGATAGGATAGGATAGAGGATAGGATAGGATAGAGGATAGGATAGGATAGAGGGTAGCATAGGATAGAGGATTGGATAGGATAGGATAGAGGATAGGATAGGATAGAGGATAGGATAGGATAGAGGATAGGATAGGGTAGAGGATAGGATACGATAGAGGATAGGATAGGATAGAGGATAGGATCGGATAGAGGATAGGATAGGATAGAGGACAGGATAGGATAGAGGATAGGATAGGATAGAGGATACGATAGGATAGGATAGAGGATAGGATAGGTTAGAGGATAGGAAAGGATAGAGGATAGGATATGATAGAGGATAGGATAGGATAGAGGATAGGATAGGATAGAGGATAGGATAGGATAGAGGATAGGATACGATAGAGGATAGGATAGGATAGAGGATAGGACAGGATAGAGGATAGGATAGGATAGAGGGTAGCATAGGATAGAAGATTGGATAGGATAGGATAGAGGATAGGATAGGATAGAGGATAGGATAGGGTAGAGGATAGGATACGATAGAGGATAGGATAGGATAGAGGATAGGATCGGATAGAGGATAGGATAGGATAGGATAGAGTATAGGATAGGATAGAGGAAAGGATAGGATAGAGGATAGGATAGGATAGAGGATAGGATAGGATAGAGGATAGGATAGGATAGAGGATAGGATAGGATGGAGGATCGGATAGGATAGAGGATTGGATCGGATAGAGGATAGGATAGGATAGGATAGAGGACAGGATAGGATAGAGGATCGGATAGGATAGAGGATAGGATAGGATAGAGGATACGATACGATAGAGGATAGGATAGAGAATATGATACGGTAGAGGATAGGATAGGATAGAGGATAAGATAGGATAGAGGATAGGATATGATAGGGGATAGGATCGGATAGAGGATAGGATATGATAAAGGATAGGATAGGATAGAGGATAGTATGGGATAGAGGATAGGATAGGATAGAGGATAGGATATGATAGAGGATAGGATAGGATAGAGGATAGGATAGGATAGAGGATAAGATAGGATAGAGGATAGGATATGATAGGGGATAGGATCGGATAGAGGATAGGATATGATAAAGGATAGGATAGGATAGAGGATAGTATGGGATAGAGGATAGGATAGGATAGAGGATAGGATAGGATAGAGGATAGGATAGGATAGAGGATAGGATAGGATAGAGGATAGGCTAGGATAGAGGATACGATAGGATAGGATAGAGGATAGGATAGGATAGAGGATAGGATAGGATAGAGGATAGGATATGATAGAGGATAGCATAGGATAGAGGATAGGATAGGATAGAGGATAGGATCGGATAGAGGATAGGATAGGATAGGATAGAGTATAGGATAGGATATAATAGAGGATAGGATACGATAGAGGATAGGATAGGATAGAGGAAAGGATGGGATAGAGGATAGGATAGGATAGAGGATAGGATAGGATAGAGGATAGGATAGGATAGAGGATAGGATAGGATAGAGGATAAGATAGGATAGAGGATAGGATCGGATAGAGGATAGGATATGATAAAGGATAGGATAGGATAGAGGATAGGATGGGATAGAGGATAGGATAGGATAGAGGATAGGATAGGATAGAGGATAGGATAGGATAGAGGATAGGATAGGATAGAGGATAGGATAGGATAGTGGATCGGATAGGATAGAGGATTGGATAGGATAGAGGATAGGATATAATAGAGGATAGTATACGATTGAGGATAGGATAGGATAGAGGATAGGATAGGATAGAGGGTAGGATAGGATAGAGGGTAGCATAGGATAGAGGATTGGATAGGATAGGATAGAGGATAGGATAGGATAGAGGATAGGATAGGATAGAGGATAGGATAGGATAGAGGATAGGATAGGATATAGGATAGGATAGGAGAGAGGATAGGATAGGATAGAGGATCGGATAGGATAGAGGATAGGATAGGATAGAGGATAGGATAGGATAGAGGATACGATAGGATAGGATAGAGGATAGGATAGGATAGAGGATACGATAGGATAGGATAGAGGATAGGATAGGATAGAGGATAGGATATGATAGAGGATAGGATAGGATAGAGGATAGGATAGGATAGAGAATAGGATAGGATAGAGGATAGGATAAGATGGAGGATAGGATAGGATAGAGGATAGGATAGGATAGAGGATATGATAGGATAGAGGATAGGATAGGATAGAGGATAGGATAGGGTAGATGACATTATAGGAAAGAGGATAGGAAATGATAGAGGATCCGATACGATAGAGGATAGGATAGAGAATATGATCCGGTATAGGATAGGATAGGTTAGAGGATAAGATAGGATAGAGGATAGGATAGGATAGAGGATAGGATCGGATAGAGGATAGGATATGATAAAGGATAGGATAGGATAGAGGATAGGATGGGATAGAGGATAGGATAGGATAGAGGATAGGATAGGATAGAGGATAGGATAGGATAGAGGATAGGATAGGATAGAGGATCGGATAGGATAGAGGATTGGATAGGATAGAGGATACGATACGATAGAGGATAGGATAGAGAATATGATACGGTAGAGGATAGGATAGGATAGAGGTTAAGATAGGATAGAGGATAGGATATGAAAGGGGATAGGATCGGATAGAGGATAGGATATGATAAAGGATAGGATAGGATAGAGGATAGTATGGGATTGAGGATAGGATAGGATAGAGGATAGGATATAATAGACGATAGGATACGATAGAGGATAGGATAGGATAGAGGATAGGATAGGATAGAGGATAGGATAGGATAGAGGATAGGATAGGATAGAGGATAGGATAGGATAGAGGGTAGCATAGGATAGAGGATTGGATAGGATAGGATAGAGGATAGGATAGGATAGAGGATAGGATAGGATAGAGGATAGGATAGGATAGAGGATAGGATAGGAGAGAGGATAGGATAGGATAGAGGATCGGATAGGATAGAGGATAGGATAGGATAGAGGATAGGATAGGATAGAGGATACGATAGGATAGGATAGAGGATAGGATAGGATAGAGGATACGATAGGATAGGATAGAGGATAGGATAGGATAGAGGATAGGATATGATAGAGGATAGGATAGGATAAAGGATAGGATAGGATAGAGAATAGGATAGGATAGAGGATAGGATAAGATAGAGGATAGGATAGGATAGAGGATAGGATAGGATAGAGGATATGATAGGATAGAGGATAGGATAGGATAGAGGATAGGATAGGGTAGATGATATTATAGGAAAGAGGATAGGAGATGATAGAGGATACGATACGATAGAGGATAGGATAGAGGATAGGATAGGATAGAGGATACGATAGGATAGGATAGAGGATACGATAGGATAGGATAGAGGATAGGATAGGATAGAGGATAGGATAGAGGATAGGATAGGATAGAGGATAGGATAGGATAGAGGATCGGATAGGATAGAGGATAGGATAGGATAGAGGATAGGATAGGATAGAGGATCGGATAGGATAGAGGATCGGATAGGATAGAGGAATGGATAGGATAGAGGATACGATACGATAGAGGATAGGATAGAGAATATGATACGGTAGAGGATAGGATAGGATAGAGGATAGGATAGGATAGAGGATATGATAGGATAGAGGATAGGATAGGATAGAGGGTAGCATAGGATAGAGGATTGGATAGGATAGGATAGAGGATAGGATAGGATAGAGGATAGGATAGGATAGAGGATAGGATAGGATAGAGGATAGGAGAGGGGAGAGGATAGGATACGATAGAGGATAGGATAGGATAGAGGATAGGATCGGATAGAGGATAGGATAGGATAGAGGATAGGATAGGATAGAGGATACGATAGGATAGGATAGAGGATACGATACGATAGAGGATAGGATAGAGAATAGGATAGGATAGAGGATGCGGGATTGGATCGGATACAGGATTGGAGATGGTAGAGGATAGGATAGAGGATAGGATAGAGGTTAGGGTAGGATAGAGGATAGGATAGGATAGAGGATAGGATAGGATAGAGGATAGGATAGGATAGAGGATAGGATAGGATAGAGGATCGGATAGGATAGAGGATTGGATAGGATAGAGGATACGATACGATAGAGGATAGGATAGAGAATATGATACGGTAGAGGATAGGATAGGATAGAGGACAAGATAGGATAGAGGATAGGATATGATAGGGGATAGGATCGGATAGAGGATAGGATATGATAAAGGATAGGATAGGATAGAGGATAGTATGGGATAGAGGATAGGATAGGATAGAGGATAGGATATGATAGAGGATAGGATAGGATAGAGGATAGGATAGGATAGAGGATAAGATAGGATAGAGGATAGGATATGATAGGGGATAGGATCGGATAGAGGATAGGATATGATAAAGGATAGGATAGGATAGAGGATAGTATGGGATAGAGGATAGGATAGGATAGCGGATAGGATATAATAGAGGATAGGATAGGATAGAGGATAGGATAGGATAGAGGATAGGATATAATAGAGGATAGGATAGGATAGAGGGTAGCATAGGATAGAGGATTGGATAGGCTAGGATAGAGGATAGGATAGGATAGAGGATGCGGGATTGGATCGGATACAGGATTGGAGATGGTAGATGATAGGATAGAGGATAGGATAGAGGTTAGGGTAGGATAGAGGATAGGATAGGATAGAGGATAGGATAGGATAGAGGATAGGATAGGATAGAGGATAGGATAGGATAGAGGATCGGATAGGATAGAGGATTGGATAGGATAGAGGATACGATACGATAGAGGATAGGATAGAGAATATGATACGGTAGAGGATAGGATAGGATAGAGGATAAGATAGGATAGAGGATAGGATATGATAGGGGATAGGATCGGATAGAGGATAGGATATGATAAAGGATAGGATAGGATAGAGGATAGTATGGGATAGAGGATAGGATATGATAGAGGATAGGATATGATAGAGGATAGGATAGGATAGAGGATAGGATAGGATAGAGGATAAGATAGGATAGAGGATAGGATATGATAGGGGATAGGATCGGATAGAGGATAGGATATGATAAAGGATAGGATAGGATAGAGGATAGTATGGGATAGAGGATAGGATAGGATAGCGGAAAGGATATAATAGAGGATAGGATAGGATAGAGGATAGGATAGGATAGAGGATAGGATATAATAGAGGATAGGATAGGATAGAGGGTAGCATAGGATAGAGGATTGGATAGGATAGGATAGAGGATAGGATAGGATAGAGGATAGGATAGGGTAGAGGATAGGATACGATAGAGGATAGGATAGGATAGAGGATAGGATCGGATAGAGGATAGGATAGGATAGAGGATAGGATAGGATAGGATAGAGGATACGATAGGATAGGATAGAGGATAGGATAGGTTAGAGGATAGGATAGGTTAGAGGATAGGATAGGATAGAGGATAGGATATAATAGAGGATAGGATACCATAGAGGATAGGATAGGATAGAGGATAGGATAGGATAGAGGATAGGATAGGATAGAGGATAGGATAGGATAGAGGATCGGATAGGATAGAGGATTGGATAGGATAGAGGATACGATACGATAGAGGATAGGATAGAGAATATGATACGGTAGAGGATAGGATAGGATAGAGGATAAGATAGGATAGAGGATAGGATATGATAGGGGATAGGATCGGATAGAGGATAGGATATGATAAAGGATAGGATAGGATAGAGGATAGTATGGGATAGAGGATAGGATAGGATAGAGGATAGGATATGATAGAGGATAGGATAGGATAGAGGATAGGATAGGATAGAGGATAAGATAGGATAGAGGGTAGCATAGGATAGAGGATTGGATAGGATAGGATGGAGGATAGGATAGGATAGAGGATAGGATAGGGTAGAGGATAGGATACGATAGAGGATAGGATATAATAGAGGATAGGATAGGATAGAGGGTAGCATAGGATAGAGGATTGGATAGGATAGGATAGAGGATAGGATAGGATAGAGGATAGGATAGGATAGAGGATAGGATAGGGTAGAGGATAGGATACGATAGAGGATAGGATAGGATAGAGGATAGGATATGATAAAGGATAGGATAGGATAGAGGATAGTATGGGATAGAGGATAGGATAGGATAGCGGATAAGATATAATAGAGGATAGGATAGGATAGAGGATAGGATAGGATAGAGGATAGGATATAATAGAGGATAGGATAGGATAGAGGGTAGCATAGGATAGAGGATTGGATAGGATAGGATAGAGGATAGGATAGGATAGAGGATAGGATAGGGTAGAGGGTAGCATAGGATAGAAGATTGGATAGGATAGGATAGAGAATAGGATAGGGTAGAGGATAGGATACGATAGAGGATAGGATAGGATAGAGGATAGGATCGGATAGAGGATAGGATAGGATAGGATAGAGTATAGGATAGGATAGAGGAAAGGATAGGATAGAGGATAGGATAGGATAGAGGATAGGATAGGATAGAGGATAGGATAGGATAGAGGATAGGATAGGATAGAGGATAGGATAGGATGGAGGATACGATAGGATAGGATAGAGGATAGGATAGGATAGAGGATAGGATATGATAGAGGATAGGATAGGATAGAGGATAGGATAGGATAGAGAATAGGATAGGATAGAGGATAGGATAAGATGGAGGATAGGATAGGATAGAGGATAGGATAGGATAGAGGATATGATAGGATAGAGGATAGGATAGGATAGAGGATGGGATAGGGTAGATGACATTATAGGAAAGAGGATAGGAAATGATAGAGGATCCGATACGATAGAGGATAGGATAGAGAATATGATCCGGTATAGGATAGGATAGGTTAGAGGATAAGATAGGATAGAGGATAGGATAGGATAGAGGATAGGATCGGATAGAGGATAGGATATGATAAAGGATAGGATAGGATAGAGGATAGGATGGGATAGAGGATAGGATAGGATAGAGGATAGGATAGGATAGAGGATAGGATAGGATAGAGGATAGGATAGGATAGAGGATCGGATAGGATAGAGGATTGGATAGGATAGAGGATACGATACGATAGAGGATAGGATAGAGAATATGATACGGTAGAGGATAGGATAGGATAGAGGTTAAGATAGGATAGAGGATAGGATATGAAAGGGGATAGGATCGGATAGAGGATAGGATATGATAAAGGATAGGATAGGATAGAGGATAGTATGGGATTGAGGATAGGATAGGATAGAGGATAGGATATAATAGACGATAGGATACGATAGAGGATAGGATAGGATAGAGGATAGGATAGGATAGAGGATAGGATAGGATAGAGGATAGGATAGGATAGAGGATAGGATAGGATAGAGGGTAGCATAGGATAGAGGATTGGATAGGATAGGATAGAGGATAGGATAGGATAGAGGATAGGATAGGATAGAGGATAGGATAGGATAGAGGATAGGATAGGAGAGAGGATAGGATAGGATAGAGGATCGGATAGGATAGAGGATAGGATAGGATAGAGGATAGGATAGGATAGAGGATACGATAGGATAGGATAGAGGATAGGATAGGATAGAGGATACGATAGGATAGGATAGAGGATAGGATAGGATAGAGGATAGGATATGATAGAGGATAGGATAGGATAAAGGATAGGATAGGATAGAGAATAGGATAGGATAGAGGATAGGATAAGATAGAGGATAGGATAGGATAGAGGATAGGATAGGATAGAGGATATGATAGGATAGAGGATAGGATAGGATAGAGGATAGGATAGGGTAGATGATATTATAGGAAAGAGGATAGGAGATGATAGAGGATACGATACGATAGAGGATAGGATAGAGGATAGGATAGGATAGAGGATACGATAGGATAGGATAGAGGATACGATAGGATAGGATAGAGGATAGGATAGGATAGAGGATAGGATAGAGGATAGGATAGGATAGAGGATAGGATAGGATAGAGGATCGGATAGGATAGAGGATAGGATAGGATAGAGGATAGGATAGGATAGAGGATCGGATAGGATAGAGGATCGGATAGGATAGAGGAATGGATAGGATAGAGGATACGATACGATAGAGGATAGGATAGAGAATATGATACGGTAGAGGATAGGATAGGATAGAGGATAGGATAGGATAGAGGATATGATAGGATAGAGGATAGGATAGGATAGAGGGTAGCATAGGATAGAGGATTGGATAGGATAGGATAGAGGATAGGATAGGATAGAGGATAGGATAGGATAGAGGATAGGAGAGGGGAGAGGATAGGATACGATAGAGGATAGGATAGGATAGAGGATAGGATCGGATAGAGGATAGGATAGGATAGAGGATAGGATAGGATAGAGGATACGATAGGATAGGATAGAGGATACGATACGATAGAGGATAGGATAGAGAATAGGATAGGATAGAGGATGCGGGATTGGATCGGATACAGGATTGGAGATGGTAGAGGATAGGATAGAGGATAGGATAGAGGTTAGGGTAGGATAGAGGATAGGATAGGATAGAGGATAGGATAGGATAGAGGATAGGATAGGATAGAGGATAGGATAGGATAGAGGATCGGATAGGATAGAGGATTGGATAGGATAGAGGATACGATACGATAGAGGATAGGATAGAGAATATGATACGGTAGAGGATAGGATAGGATAGAGGACAAGATAGGATAGAGGATAGGATATGATAGGGGATAGGATCGGATAGAGGATAGGATATGATAAAGGATAGGATAGGATAGAGGATAGTATGGGATAGAGGATAGGATAGGATAGAGGATAGGATATGATAGAGGATAGGATAGGATAGAGGATAGGATAGGATAGAGGATAAGATAGGATAGAGGATAGGATATGATAGGGGATAGGATCGGATAGAGGATAGGATATGATAAAGGATAGGATAGGATAGAGGATAGTATGGGATAGAGGATAGGATAGGATAGCGGATAGGATATAATAGAGGATAGGATAGGATAGAGGATAGGATAGGATAGAGGATAGGATATAATAGAGGATAGGATAGGATAGAGGGTAGCATAGGATAGAGGATTGGATAGGCTAGGATAGAGGATAGGATAGGATAGAGGATGCGGGATTGGATCGGATACAGGATTGGAGATGGTAGATGATAGGATAGAGGATAGGATAGAGGTTAGGGTAGGATAGAGGATAGGATAGGATAGAGGATAGGATAGGATAGAGGATAGGATAGGATAGAGGATAGGATAGGATAGAGGATCGGATAGGATAGAGGATTGGATAGGATAGAGGATACGATACGATAGAGGATAGGATAGAGAATATGATACGGTAGAGGATAGGATAGGATAGAGGATAAGATAGGATAGAGGATAGGATACGATAGGGGATAGGATCGGATAGAGGATAGGATATGATAAAGGATAGGATAGGATAGAGGATAGTATGGGATAGAGGATAGGATATGATAGAGGATAGGATATGATAGAGGATAGGATAGGATAGAGGATAGGATAGGATAGAGGATAAGATAGGATAGAGGATAGGATATGATAGGGGATAGGATCGGATAGAGGATAGGATATGATAAAGGATAGGATAGGATAGAGGATAGTATGGGATAGAGGATAGGATAGGATAGCGGAAAGGATATAATAGAGGATAGGATAGGATAGAGGATAGGATAGGATAGAGGATAGGATATAATAGAGGATAGGATAGGATAGAGGGTAGCATAGGATAGAGGATTGGATAGGATAGGATAGAGGATAGGATAGGATAGAGGATAGGATAGGGTAGAGGATAGGATACGATAGAGGATAGGATAGGATAGAGGATAGGATCGGATAGAGGATAGGATAGGATAGAGGATAGGATAGGATAGGATAGAGGATACGATAGGATAGGATAGAGGATAGGATAGGTTAGAGGATAGGATAGGTTAGAGGATAGGATAGGATAGAGGATAGGATATAATAGAGGATAGGATACCATAGAGGATAGGATAGGATAGAGGATAGGATAGGATAGAGGATAGGATAGGATAGAGGATAGGATAGGATAGAGGATCGGATAGGATAGAGGATTGGATAGGATAGAGGATACGATACGATAGAGGATAGGATAGAGAATATGATACGGTAGAGGATAGGATAGGATAGAGGATAAGATAGGATAGAGGATAGGATATGATAGGGGATAGGATCGGATAGAGGATAGGATATGATAAAGGATAGGATAGGATAGAGGATAGTATGGGATAGAGGATAGGATAGGATAGAGGATAGGATATGATAGAGGATAGGATAGGATAGAGGATAGGATAGGATAGAGGATAAGATAGGATAGAGGGTAGCATAGGATAGAGGATTGGATAGGATAGGATGGAGGATAGGATAGGATAGAGGATAGGATAGGGTAGAGGATAGGATACGATAGAGGATAGGATATAATAGAGGATAGGATAGGATAGAGGGTAGCATAGGATAGAGGATTGGATAGGATAGGATAGAGGATAGGATAGGATAGAGGATAGGATAGGATAGAGGATAGGATAGGGTAGAGGATAGGATACGATAGAGGATAGGATAGGATAGAGGATAGGATATGATAAAGGATAGGATAGGATAGAGGATAGTATGGGATAGAGGATAGGATAGGATAGCGGATAAGATATAATAGAGGATAGGATAGGATAGAGGATAGGATAGGATAGAGGATAGGATATAATAGAGGATAGGATAGGATAGAGGGTAGCATAGGATAGAGGATTGGATAGGATAGGATAGAGGATAGGATAGGATAGAGGATAGGATAGGGTAGAGGGTAGCATAGGATAGAAGATTGGATAGGATAGGATAGAGAATAGGATAGGGTAGAGGATAGGATACGATAGAGGATAGGATAGGATAGAGGATAGGATCGGATAGAGGATAGGATAGGATAGGATAGAGTATAGGATAGGATAGAGGAAAGGATAGGATAGAGGATAGGATAGGATAGAGGATAGGATAGGATAGAGGATAGGATAGGATGGAGGATAGGATAGGATAGAGGATTGGATCGGATAGAGGATAGGATAGGATAGGATAGAGGACAGGATAGGATAGAGGATAGGATAGGATAGAGGATAGGATAGGATAGAGAATAGGAAAGGATAGATGATATTGTAGGAAAGTGGATAGGATATGTTAGAGGTTACGATATTATAGAGGATAGGATAGAGGATTGGATAGGATAGAGGATAGGATAGGATAGAGGATAGGATATGATAGAGGATAGGATAGGATAGAGGATAGGATAGGATAGAGGATAGGATAGGATAGAGGATAGGATAGGATAGCGGATAGGATATCATAGAGGATAGGATACGATAGAGGATAGGATAGGATAGAGGATAGGATAGGATAGAGGATAGGATAGGATAGAGGGTAAAATAGGATAGAGGATTGGATAGGATAGGATAGAGGATAGGATAGGATAGAGGGTAGCATAGGATAGAGGATTGGATAGGATAGGATAGAGGATAGGATCGAATAGAGGATAGGATATGATAAAGGAGAGGATAGGATAGAGGATAGGATGGGATAGAGGATAGGATAGGATAGAGGATAGGATAGGATAGAGGATACGATAGGATAGGATAGAGGATAGGATAGGATAGAGGATACGATAGGATAGGATAGAGGATAGGATAGGATAGAGGATACGATAGGATAGGATAGAGGATAGGATAGGATAGAGGATAGGATATGATAGAGGATAGGATAGGATAGAGGATAGGATAGGATAGAGGATGGGATAGGATAGGATAGAGGACAGGATAGGATAGAGGATAGGATAGGATAGAGGATAGGATAGGATAGAGAATAGGATAGGATAGATGATATTATAGGAAAGAGGATAGGATATGTTAGAGATTACGATATTATAGAGGATAGGATAGAGGATCTGATAGGATAGAGGAATGGATAGGATAGAGGATACGATACGATAGAGGATAGGATAGAGAATATGATACGGTAGAGGATAGGATAGGATAGAGGATAGGATAGGATAGAGGATATGATAGGATAGAGGATAGGATAGGATAGAGGATAGGATAGGATAGAGGATACGATAGGATATAATAGAGGATAGGATACGATAGAGGATAGGATAGGATAGAGGATAGGATATGATAGAGGATAGGATAGGATAGAGGATAGGATAGGATAGAGGATAGGATAGGATAGAGGATAGGATAGGATAGCGGATAGGATATAATAGAGGATAGGATAGGATAGGATAGAGGATAGGATAGGATAGAGGATAGGATAGGATAGAGGATGGGATAGGATAGGATAGAGGACAGGATAGGATAGAGGATAGGATAGGATAGAGGATAGGATAGGATAGAGAATAGGATAGGATAGATGATATTATAGGAAAGAGGATAGGATATGTTAGAGGTTACGATATTATAGAGGATAGGATAGAGGGTCGGATAGGATAGAGGAATGGATAGGATAGAGGATACGATACGATAGAGGATAGGATAGAGAATATGATACGGTAGAGGATAGGATAGGATAGAGGATAGGATAGGATAGAGGATATGATAGGATAGAGGATAGGATAGGATAGAGGATAGGATAGGATAGAGGATACGATAGGATATAATAGAGGATAGGATACGATAGAGGATAGGATAGGATAGAGGATAGGATATGATAGAGGATAGGATAGGATAGAGGATAGGATAGGATAGAGGATAGGATAGGATAGAGGATAGGATAGGATAGCGGATAGGATATAATAGAGGATAGGATAGGATAGGATAGAGGATAGGATAGGATAGAGGATAGGATATAATAGAGGATAGGATAGGATAGAGGGTAGCATAGGACAGAGGATTGGATAGGATAGAGGATTGGATAGGATAGGATAGAGGATAGGATATGATAGCGGATAGGATAGGATAGAGGATAGGATAGGGTAGAGGATAGGATACGATAGAGGATAGGATAGGATAGAGGATAGGATCGGATAGAGGATAGGATAGGATAGAGGATAGGATAGGATAGAGGATAGGATAGGATAGAGGATACGATAGGATAGGATAGAGGATAGGATAGGTTAGAGGATAGGAAAGGATAGAGGAAAGGATATGATAGAGGATAGGATAGGATAGAGGATAGGATAGGATAGAGGATAGGATAGGATAGAGGATAGGATAGGATAGAGGGTAGCATAGGATAGAGGATTGGATAGGATAGGATAGAGGATAGGATAGGATAGAGGATAGGATAGAAGATTGGATAGGATAGGATAGAGAATAGGATAGGGTAGAGGATAGGATACGATAGAGGATAGGATAGGATAGAGGATAGGATCGGATAGAGGATAGGATAGGATAGGATAGAGTATAGGATAGGATAGAGGAAAGGATAGGATAGAGGATAGGATAGGATAGAGGATAGGATCGGATAGAGGATAGGATATGATAAAGGATAGGATAGGATAGAGGATAGGATGGGATAGAGGATAGGATAGGATAGAGGATAGGATAGGATAGAGGATAGGATAGGATAGAGGATAGGATATGATAGAGGATAGGATAGGATAGAGGATAGGATAGGATAGAGGATAGGATAGGATAGAGGATAGGATAGGATAGCGGATAGGATATCATAGAGGATAGGATACGATAGAGGATAGGATAGGATAGAGGATAGGATAGGATAGAGGATAGGATAGGATAGAGGGTAAAATAGGATAGAGGATTGGATAGGATAGGATAGAGGATAGGATAGGATAGAGGGTAGCATAGGATAGAGGATTGGATAGGATAGGATAGAGGATAGGATATGATAAAGGAGAGGATAGGATAGAGGATAGGATGGGATAGAGGATAGGATAGGATAGAGGATAGGATAGGATAGAGGATACGATAGGATAGGATAGAGGATAGGATAGGATAGAGGATACGATAGGATAGGATAGAGGGTAGGATAGGATAGAGGATACGATAGGATAGGATAGAGGATAGGATAGGATAGAGGATAGGATATGATAGAGGATAGGATAGGATAGAGGATAGGATAGGATAGAGGATGGGATAGGATAGGATAGAGGACAGGATAGGATAGAGGATAGGATAGGATAGAGGATAGGATAGGATAGAGAATAGGATAGGATAGATGATATTATAGGAAAGAGGATAGGATATGTTAGAGATTACGATATTATAGAGGATAGGATAGAGGATCTGATAGGATAGAGGAATGGATAGGATAGAGGATACGATACGATAGAGGATAGGATAGAGAATATGATACGGTAGAGGATAGGATAGGATAGAGGATAGGATAGGATAGAGGATATGATAGGATAGAGGATAGGATAGGATAGAGGATAGGATAGGATAGAGGATACGATAGGATATAATAGAGGATAGGATACGATAGAGGATAGGATAGGATAGAGGATAGGATATGATAGAGGATAGGATAGGATAGAGGATAGGATAGGATAGAGGATAGGATAGGATAGCGGATAGGATATAATAGAGGATAGGATAGGATAGGATAGAGGATAGGATAGGATAGAGGATAGGATAGGATAGAGGATAGGATATAATAGAGGATAGGATAGGATAGAGGGTAGCATAGGATAGAGGATTGGATAGGATAGAGGATTGGATAGGATAGGATAGAGGATAGGATATGATAGCGGATAGGATAGGATAGAGGATAGGATAGGGTAGAGGATAGGATACGATAGAGGATAGGATAGGATAGAGGATAGGATCGGATAGAGGATAGGATAGGATAGAGGATAGGATAGGATAGAGGATAGGATAGGATAGAGGATGGGATAGGATAGGATAGAGGATAGGATATGATAGCGGATAGGATAGGATAGAGGATAGGATAGGGTAGAGGATAGGATACGATAGAGGATAGGATAGGATAGAGGATAGGATCGGATAGAGGATAGGATAGGATAGAGGATAGGATAGGATAGAGGATAGGATAGGATAGAGGATGGGATAGTATAGGATACAGGACAGGATAGGATAGAGGATAGGATAGGATAGAGGATAGGATAGGATAGAGAATAGGATAGGATAGATGATATTATAGGAAAGAGGATAGGATATGTTAGAGGTTACGATATTATAGAGGATAGGATAGAGGATCGGATAGGATAGAGGAATGGATAGGATAGAGGATACGATACGATAGAGGATAGGATAGAGAATATGATACGGTAGAGGATAGGATAGGATAGAGGATAGGATAGGATAGAGGATATGATAGGATAGAGGATAGGATAGGATAGAGGATAGGATAGGATAGAGGATACGATAGGATATAATAGAGGATAGGATACGATAGAGGATAGGATAGGATAGAGGATAGGATATGATAGAGGATAGGATAGGATAGAGGATAGGATAGGATAGAGGATAGGATAGGATAGAGGATAGGATAGGATAGCGGATAGGATATAATAGAGGATAGGATAGGATAGGATAGAGGATAGGATAGGATAGAGGATAGGATATAATAGAGGATAGGATAGGATAGAGGGTAGCATAGGACAGAGGATTGGATAGGATAGAGGATTGGATAGGATAGGATAGAGGATAGGATATGATAGCGGATAGGATAGGATAGAGGATAGGATAGGGTAGAGGATAGGATACGATAGAGGATAGGATAGGATAGAGGATAGGATCGGATAGAGGATAGGATAGGATAGAGGATAGGATAGGATAGAGGATAGGATAGGATAGAGGATACGATAGGATAGGATAGAGGATAGGATAGGTTAGAGGATAGGAAAGGATAGAGGGTAGGATATGATAGAGGATAGGATAGGATAGAGGATAGGATAGGATAGAGGATAGGATAGGATAGAGGATAGGATAGGATAGCGGATAGGATATAATAGAGGATAGGATAGGATAGAGGAGAGGATAGGATAGAGGATAGGATAGGATAGAGGATAGGATAGGATAGAGGGTAGCATAGGATAGAGGATTGGATAGGATAGGATAGAGGATAGGATAGGATAGAGGATAGGATAGGATAGAGGATAGGATAGGGTAGAGGATAGGATACGATAGAGGATAGGATAGGATAGAGGATAGGATCGGATAGAGGATAGGATAGGATAGGATAGAGTATAGGATAGCATAGAGGAAAGGATAGGATAGAGGATAGGATAGGATAGAGGATAGGATAGGATAGAGGATAGGATAGGATAGAGGATAGGATAGGATAGAGGATAGGATAGGATGGAGGATCGGATAGGATAGAGGATTGGATCGGATAGAGGATAGGATAGGATAGGATAGAGGACAGGATAGGATAGAGGATAGGATAGGATAGCGGATAGGATATAATAGAGGATAGGATAGGATAGAGGATAGGATAGGATAGAGGATAGGATATAATAGAGGATAGGATAGGATAGAGGGTAGCATAGGATAGAGGATTGGATAGGATAGGATAGAGGATAGGATAGGATAGAGGATAGGATAGGATAGAGGATACGATAGGATAGGATAGAGGATAGGATAGGTTAGAGGATAGGAAAGGATAGAGGATAGGATATGATAGAGGATAGGATAGGATAGAGGATAGGATGGGATAGAGGATAGGATAGGATAGAGGATAGGATAGGATAGCGGATAGGATATAATAGAGGATAGGATAGGATAGAGGATAGGATAGGATAGAGGATAGGATATAATAGAGGATAGGATAGGATAGAGGGTAGCATAGGATAGAGGATTGGATAGGATAGGATAGAGGATAGGATAGGATAGAGGATAGGATAGGATAGAGGATAGGATAGGGTAGAGGATAGGATACGATAGAGGATAGGATAGGATAGAGGATAGGATCGGATAGAGGATAGGATAGGATAGAGGATAGGATAGGATAGAGGATAGGATAGGATAGAGGATACGATAGGATAGGATAGAGGATAGGATAGGTTAGAGGATAGGATAGGATAGAGGATAGGAAATAATAGAGGATAGGATACCATAGAGGATAGGATAGGATAGAGGATAGGATAGGATAGAGGATAGGATAGGATAGAGGGTAGCATAGGATAGAGGATTGGATAGGATAGGATAGAGGATAGGATAGGATAGAGGATAGGATAGGATAGAGGATAGGATAGGATAGAGGATAGGATAGGGTAGAGGATAGGATACGATAGAGGATAGGATAGGATAGAGGATAGGATCGGATAGAGGATAGGATAGGATAGAGGATAGGATAGGATAGAGGATAGGATAGGATAGAGGATACGATAGGATAGGATAGAGGATAGGATAGGTTAGAGGATAGGAGAGGATAGAGGATGGGATATGATAGAGGATAGGATAGGATAGAGGATAGGATAGGATAGAGGATAGGATAGGATAGAGGATAGGATAGGATAGAGGATAGGATAGGATAGAGGATAGGATAGGATAGCGGATAGGATATAATAGAGGATAGGATACCATAGAGGATAGGATAGGATAGAGGATAGGATAGGATAGAGGATAGGATAGGATAGAGGGTAGCATAGGATAGAGGATTGGATAGGATAGGATAGAGGATAGGATAGAGGATAGGATAGGATAGATGATAGGATAGGATAGAGGATAGGATAGGGTAGAGGATACGATACGATAGAGGATAGGATACGATAGAGGATAGGATCGGATAGAGGATAGGATAGGATAGAGGACAGGATAGAATAGAGGATAGGATAGGATAGAGGATACGATAGGATAGGATAGAGGATAGGATAGGTTAGAGGATAGGAAAGGATAGAGGATAGGATATGATAGAGGATAGGATAGGATAGAGGATAGGATAGGATAGAGGATAGGATAGGATAGAGGATAGGATACGATAGAGGATAGGATAGGATAGAGGATAGGACAGGATAGAGGATAGGATAGGATAGAGGGTAGCATAGGATAGAAGATTGGATTGGATAGGATAGAGGATAGGATAGGGTAGAGGATAGGATACGATAGAGGATAGGATAGGATAGAGGATAGGATCGGATAGAGGATAGGATAGGATAGGATAGAGTATAGGATAGGATAGAGGAAAGGATAGGATAGAGGATAGGATAGGATAGAGGATAGGATAGGATAGAGGATAGGATAGGATAGAGGATAGGATAGGATGGAGGATCGGATAGGATAGGATGGAGGATCGGATAGGATAGAGGATTGGATCGGATAGAGGATAGGATAGGATAGGATAGAGGACAGGATAGGATAGAGGATAGGATAGGATAGAGGATAGGATAGGATAGAGAATAGGATAGGATAGATGATATTATAGGAAAGAGGATAGGATATGTTAGAGGTTACGATATTATAGAGGATAGGATAGAGGATCGGATAGGATAGAGGATTGGATAGGATAGAGGATACGATACGATAGAGGATAGGATAGAGAATATGATACGGTAGAGGATAGGATAGGATAGAGGACAAGATAGGATAGAGGAAAGGATAGGATAGAGGATAGGATAGGATAGAGGATAGGATAGGATAGAGGATAGGATAGGATAGAGGATAGGATAGGATGGAGGATCGGATAGGATAGAGGATTGGATCGGATAGAGGATAGGATAGGATAGGATAGGATAGAGGATAGGATATGATAGAGGATAGGATAGGATAGAGGATAGGATAGGATAGAGGATAGGATAGGATAGAGGATAGGATAGGATAGCGGATAGGATATAATAGAGGATAGGATACGATAGAGGATAGGATAGGATAGAGGATAGGATAGGATAGAGGATAGGATAGGATAGAGGGTAGCATAGGATAGAGGATTGGATAGGATAGGATAGAGGATAGGATAGGATAGAGGGTAGCATAGGATAGAGGATTGGATAGGATAGGATAGAGGATAGGATCGGATAGAGGATAGGATATGATAAAGGAGAGGATAGGATAGAGGATAGGATGGGATAGAGGATAGGATAGGATAGGATAGAGGATAGGATAGGATAGAGGATACGATAGGATAGGATAGAGGATAGGATAGGATAGAGGATACGATAGGATAGGATAGAGGATAGGATAGGATAGAGGATACGATATGATAGAGGATAGGATAGGATAGAGGATAGGATAGGATAGAGGATGGGATAGGATAGGATAGAGGACAGGATAGGATAGAGGATAGGATAGGATAGAGGATAGGATAGGATAGAGAATAGGATAGGATAGATGATATTATAGGAAAGAGGATAGGATATGTTAGAGGTTACGATATTATAGAGGATAGGATAGAGGATCGGATAGGATAGAGGAATGGATAGGATAGAGGATACGATACGATAGAGGATAGGATAGAGAATATGATACGGTAGAGGATAGGATAGGATAGAGGATAGGATAGGATAGAGGATATGATAGGATAGAGGATAGGATAGGATAGAGGATAGGATAGGATAGAGGATACGATAGGATATAATAGAGGATAGGATACGATAGAGGATAGGATAGGATAGAGGATAGGATATGATAGAGGATAGGATAGGATAGAGGATAGGATAGGATAGAGGATAGGATAGGATAGAGGATAGGATAGGATAGCGGATAGGATATAATAGAGGATAGGATAGGATAGGATAGAGGATAGGATAGGATAGAGGATAGGATATAATAGAGGATAGGATAGGATAGAGGGTAGCATAGGATAGAGGATTGGATAGGATAGAGGATTGGATAGGATAGGATAGAGGATAGGATAGGATAGAGGATAGGATAGGATAGAGGATAGGATAGGGTAGAGGATATTATACGATAGAGGATAGGATAGGATAGAGGATAGGATCGGATAGAGGATAGGATAGGATAGAGGATAGGATAGGATAGAGGATAGGATAGGATAGAGGATACGATAGGATAGGATACAGGATAAGATAGGTTAGAGGATAGGAAAGGATAGAGGATAGGATATGATAGAGGATAGGATAGGATAGAGGATAGGATAGGATAGAGGATAGGATAGGATAGAGGATAGGATAGGATAGCGGATAGGATAGGATAGAGGATCGGATAGGATAGAGGATTGGATAGGATAGAGGATACGATACGATAGAGGATAGGATAGAGAATATGATACGGTAGAGGATAGGATAGGATAGAGGACAAGATAGGATAGAGGATAGGATATGATAGGGGATAGGATCGGATAGAGGATAGGATATGATAAAGGATAGGATAGGATAGAGGATAGTATGGGATAGAGGATAGGATAGGATAGAGGATAGGATATGATAGAGGATAGGATAGGATAGAGGATAGGATAGGATAGAGGATAAGATAGGATAGAGGATAGGATATGATAGGGGATAGGATCGGATAGAGGATAGGATATGATAAAGGATAGGATAGGATAGAGGATAGTATGGGATAGAGGATAGGATAGGATAGCGGATAGGATATAATAGAGGATAGGATAGGATAGAGGATAGGATAGGATAGAGGATAGGATATAATAGAGGATAGGATAGGATAGAGGGTAGCATAGGATAGAGGATTGGATAGGCTAGGATAGAGGATAGGATAGGATAGAGGATGCGGGATTGGATCGGATACAGGATTGGAGATGGTAGATGATAGGATAGAGGATAGGATAGAGGTTAGGGTAGGATAGAGGATAGGATAGGATAGAGGATAGGATAGGATAGAGGATAGGATAGGATAGAGGATAGGATAGGATAGAGGATCGGATAGGATAGAGGATTGGATAGGATAGAGGATACGATACGATAGAGGATAGGATAGAGAATATGATACGGTAGAGGATAGGATAGGATAGAGGATAAGATAGGATAGAGGATAGGATATGATAGGGGATAGGATCGGATAGAGGATAGGATATGATAAAGGATAGGATAGGATAGAGGATAGTATGGGATAGAGGATAGGATATGATAGAGGATAGGATATGATAGAGGATAGGATAGGATAGAGGATAGGATAGGATAGAGGATAAGATAGGATAGAGGATAGGATATGATAGGGGATAGGATCGGATAGAGGATAGGATATGATAAAGGATAGGATAGGATAGAGGATAGTATGGGATAGAGGATAGGATAGGATAGCGGAAAGGATATAATAGAGGATAGGATAGGATAGAGGATAGGATATAATAGAGGATAGGATAGGATAGAGGGTAGCATAGGATAGAGGATTGGATAGGATAGGATAGAGGATAGGATAGGATAGAGGATAGGATAGGGTAGAGGATAGGATACGATAGAGGATAGGATAGGATAGAGGATAGGATCGGATAGAGGATAGGATAGGATAGAGGATAGGATAGGATAGGATAGAGGATACGATAGGATAGGATAGAGGATAGGATAGGTTAGAGGATAGGATAGGTTAGAGGATAGGATAGGATAGAGGATAGGATATAATAGAGGATAGGATACCATAGAGGATAGGATAGGATAGAGGATAGGATAGGATAGAGGATAGGATAGGATAGAGGATAGGATAGGATAGAGGATCGGATAGGATAGAGGATTGGATAGGATAGAGGATACGATACGATAGAGGATAGGATAGAGAATATGATACGGTAGAGGATAGGATAGGATAGAGGATAAGATAGGATAGAGGATAGGATATGATAGGGGATAGGATCGGATAGAGGATAGGATATGATAAAGGATAGGATAGGATAGAGGATAGTATGGGATAGAGGATATTATAGGATAGAGGATAGGATATGATAGAGGATAGGATAGGATAGAGGATAGGATAGGATAGAGGATAAGATAGGATAGAGGGTAGCATAGGATAGAGGATTGGATAGGATAGGATAGAGGATAGGATAGGATAGAGGATAGGATAGGGTAGAGGATAGGATACGATAGAGGATAGGATATAATAGAGGATAGGATAGGATAGAGGGTAGCATAGGATAGAGGATTGGATAGGATAGGATAGAGGATAGGATAGGATAGAGGATAGGATAGGATAGAGGATAGGATAGGGTAGAGGATAGGATACGATAGAGGATAGGATAGGATAGAGGATAGGATATGATAAAGGATAGGATAGGATAGAGGATAGTATGGGATAGAGGATAGGATAGGATAGCGGATAAGATATAATAGAGGATAGGATAGGATAGAGGATAGGATAGGATAGAGGATAGGATATAATAGAGGATAGGATAGGATAGAGGGTAGCATAGGATAGAGGATTGGATAGGATAGGATAGAGGATAGGATAGGATAGAGGATAGGATAGGGTAGAGGGTAGCATAGGATAGAAGATTGGATAGGATAGGATAGAGAATAGGATAGGGTAGAGGATAGGATACGATAGAGGATAGGATAGGATAGAGGATAGGATCGGATAGAGGATAGGATAGGATAGGATAGAGTATAGGATAGGATAGAGGAAAGGATAGGATAGAGGATAGGATAGGATAGAGGATAGGATAGGATAGAGGATAGGATAGGATAGAGGATAGGATAGGATAGAGGATAGGATAGGATGGAGGATAGGATAGGATAGAGGATTGGATCGGATAGAGGATAGGATAGGATAGGATAGAGGACAGGATAGGATAGAGGATAGGATAGGATAGAGGATAGGATAGGATAGAGAATAGGAAAGGATAGATGATATTGTAGGAAAGTGGATAGGATATGTTAGAGGTTACGATATTATAGAGGATAGGATAGAGGATTGGATAGGATAGAGGATACGATACGATAGAGGATAGGATAGAGAATATGATACGGTAGAGGATAGGATAGGATAGAGGACAAGATAGGATAGAGGATAGGATAGGATAGAGGATAGGATCGGATAGAGGATAGGATATGATAAAGGATAGGATAGGATAGAGGATAGGATGGGATAGAGGATAGGATAGGATAGAGGATAGGATAGGATAGAGGATAGGATAGGATAGAGGATAGGATATGATAGAGGATAGGATAGGATAGAGGATAGGATAGGATAGAGGATAGGATAGGATAGAGGATAGGATAGGATAGCGGATAGGATATCATAGAGGATAGGATACGATAGAGGATAGGATAGGATAGAGGATAGGATAGGATAGAGGATAGGATAGGATAGAGGGTAAAATAGGATAGAGGATTGGATAGGATAGGATAGAGGATAGGATAGGATAGAGGGTAGCATAGGATAGAGGATTGGATAGGATAGGATAGAGGATAGGATCGAATAGAGGATAGGATATGATAAAGGAGAGGATAGGATAGAGGATAGGATGGGATAGAGGATAGGATAGGATAGAGGATAGGATAGGATAGAGGATACGATAGGATAGGATAGAGGATAGGATAGGATAGAGGATACGATAGGATAGGATAGAGGATAGGATAGGATAGAGGATACGATAGGATAGGATAGAGGATAGGATAGGATAGAGGATAGGATATGATAGAGGATAGGATAGGATAGAGGATAGGATAGGATAGAGGATGGGATAGGATAGGATAGAGGACAGGATAGGATAGAGGATAGGATAGGATAGAGGATAGGATAGGATAGAGAATAGGATAGGATAGATGATATTATAGGAAAGAGGATAGGATATGTTAGAGATTACGATATTATAGAGGATAGGATAGAGGATCTGATAGGATAGAGGAATGGATAGGATAGAGGATACGATACGATAGAGGATAGGATAGAGAATATGATACGGTAGAGGATAGGATAGGATAGAGGATAGGATAGGATAGAGGATATGATAGGATAGAGGATAGGATAGGATAGAGGATAGGATAGGATAGAGGATACGATAGGATATAATAGAGGATAGGATACGATAGAGGATAGGATAGGATAGAGGATAGGATATGATAGAGGATAGGATAGGATAGAGGATAGGATAGGATAGAGGATAGGATAGGATAGAGGATAGGATAGGATAGCGGATAGGATATAATAGAGGATAGGATAGGATAGGATAGAGGATAGGATAGGATAGAGGATAGGATAGGATAGAGGATAGGATATAATAGAGGATAGGATAGGATAGAGGGTAGCATAGGATAGAGGATTGGATAGGATAGAGGATTGGATAGGATAGGATAGAGGATAGGATATGATAGCGGATAGGATAGGATAGAGGATAGGATAGGGTAGAGGATAGGATACGATAGAGGATAGGATAGGATAGAGGATAGGATCGGATAGAGGATAGGATAGGATAGAGGATAGGATAGGATAGAGGATAGGATAGGATAGAGGATGGGATAGGATAGGATAGAGGACAGGATAGGATAGAGGATAGGATAGGATAGAGGATAGGATAGGATAGAGAATAGGATAGGATAGATGATATTATAGGAAAGAGGATAGGATATGTTAGAGGTTACGATATTATAGAGGATAGGATAGAGGATCGGATAGGATAGAGGAATGGATAGGATAGAGGATACGATACGATAGAGGATAGGATAGAGAATATGATACGGTAGAGGATAGGATAGGATAGAGGATAGGATAGGATAGAGGATATGATAGGATAGAGGATAGGATAGGATAGAGGATAGGATAGGATAGAGGATACGATAGGATATAATAGAGGATAGGATACGATAGAGGATAGGATAGGATAGAGGATAGGATATGATAGAGGATAGGATAGGATAGAGGATAGGATAGGATAGAGGATAGGATAGGATAGAGGATAGGATAGGATAGCGGATAGGATATAATAGAGGATAGGATAGGATAGGATAGAGGATAGGATAGGATAGAGGATAGGATATAATAGAGGATAGGATAGGATAGAGGGTAGCATAGGACAGAGGATTGGATAGGATAGAGGATTGGATAGGATAGGATAGAGGATAGGATATGATAGCGGATAGGATAGGATAGAGGATAGGATAGGGTAGAGGATAGGATACGATAGAGGATAGGATAGGATAGAGGATAGGATCGGATAGAGGATAGGATAGGATAGAGGATAGGATAGGATAGAGGATAGGATAGGATAGAGGATACGATAGGATAGGATAGAGGATAGGATAGGTTAGAGGATAGGAAAGGATAGAGGATAGGATATGATAGAGGATAGGATAGGATAGAGGATAGGATAGGATAGAGGATAGGATAGGATAGAGGATAGGATAGGATAGAGGGTAGCATAGGATAGAGGATTGGATAGGATAGGATAGAGGATAGGATAGGATAGAGGATAGGATAGAAGATTGGATAGGATAGGATAGAGAATAGGATAGGGTAGAGGATAGGATACGATAGAGGATAGGATAGGATAGAGGATAGGATCGGATAGAGGATAGGATAGGATAGGATAGAGTATAGGATAGGATAGAGGAAAGGATAGGATAGAGGATAGGATAGGATAGAGGATAGGATCGGATAGAGGATAGGATATGATAAAGGATAGGATAGGATAGAGGATAGGATGGGATAGAGGATAGGATAGGATAGAGGATAGGATAGGATAGAGGATAGGATAGGATAGAGGATAGGATATGATAGAGGATAGGATAGGATAGAGGATAGGATAGGATAGAGGATAGGATAGGATAGAGGATAGGATAGGATAGCGGATAGGATATCATAGAGGATAGGATACGATAGAGGATAGGATAGGATAGAGGATAGGATAGGATAGAGGATAGGATAGGATAGAGGGTAAAATAGGATAGAGGATTGGATAGGATAGGATAGAGGATAGGATAGGATAGAGGGTAGCATAGGATAGAGGATTGGATAGGATAGGATAGAGGATAGGATATGATAAAGGAGAGGATAGGATAGAGGATAGGATGGGATAGAGGATAGGATAGGATAGAGGATAGGATAGGATAGAGGATACGATAGGATAGGATAGAGGATAGGATAGGATAGAGGATACGATAGGATAGGATAGAGGATAGGATAGGATAGAGGATACGATAGGATAGGATAGAGGATAGGATAGGATAGAGGATAGGATATGATAGAGGATAGGATAGGATAGAGGATAGGATAGGATAGAGGATGGGATAGGATAGGATAGAGGACAGGATAGGATAGAGGATAGGATAGGATAGAGGATAGGATAGGATAGAGAATAGGATAGGATAGATGATATTATAGGAAAGAGGATAGGATATGTTAGAGATTACGATATTATAGAGGATAGGATAGAGGATCTGATAGGATAGAGGAATGGATAGGATAGAGGATACGATACGATAGAGGATAGGATAGAGAATATGATACGGTAGAGGATAGGATAGGATAGAGGATAGGATAGGATAGAGGATATGATAGGATAGAGGATAGGATAGGATAGAGGATAGGATAGG
The DNA here is from genome assembly GCF_050948215.1 of Halictus rubicundus. NCBI lineage: Eukaryota > Metazoa > Arthropoda > Insecta > Hymenoptera > Halictidae > Halictus > Halictus rubicundus. Next base: position 519 of record NW_027489016.1, on the reverse strand, counting down.
ATAGAGGATACGATAGGATATAATAGAGGATAGGATACGATAGAGGATAGGATAGGATAGAGGATAGGATATGATAGAGGATAGGATAGGATAGAGGATAGGATAGGATAGAGGATAGGATAGGATAGAGGATAGGATAGGATAGCGGATAGGATATAATAGAGGATAGGATAGGATAGGATAGAGGATAGGATAGGATAGAGGATAGGATAGGATAGAGGATAGGATATAATAGAGGATAGGATAGGATAGAGGGTAGCATAGGATAGAGGATTGGATAGGATAGAGGATTGGATAGGATAGGATAGAGGATAGGATATGATAGCGGATAGGATAGGATAGAGGATAGGATAGGGTAGAGGATAGGATACGATAGAGGATAGGATAGGATAGAGGATAGGATCGGATAGAGGATAGGATAGGATAGAGGATAGGATAGGATAGAGGATAGGATAGGATAGAGGATGGGATAGGATAGGATAGAGGATAGGATATGATAGCGGATAGGATAGGATAGAG